>NW_026923525.1:0-21791 GCF_032062105.1 Saccostrea cuccullata | reverse complement strand
TATGTTACTGTGTAGACATTTCCTTGTTAACCATGTATTATACTCAATCATTTTATCTCTCATCAAGTTTAAGGTATCTGCAACGTGACAATGGATAGCAATATTGCTTGTTCTAAATTTATTAAAACAACAAAAAACAAATCTGTTTCTTTTTTCTTCTTTATTTTGATGAAGCTTTTGATTGTGTTTCTTTTTAAGCTACCAGACTATTTTGATGAAGCTTTTGATTGTGTTTCTTTTTAAGCTACCAGACTGTATTATATTAACTTAAGAACTAAATTTTCCCACAGCAGGTTGATAAGCAAATGTAAAACGATATGTATATTTGTTAGAAAATACAGTGTATCCTGCATTACACATGTATTTCAAAAGTTTTTGTCATAAATTTGTCCTCTAAGTAAATTTAATGACCTTGAATAGACAATTAAATGCAGATTTTTTTGTTAGAAAATATGTGCATATGCAACAAGAGGGGTCAGCATGTTTAAGTAAAATTCTTAAATGATTTAAAAGAGATACTTAATTTTTCCTACATGTAACAAATACAAATTTCAAGAGCATATTTACCCCATGAATTTTTAATTTAAAAATGCCATCATCATCCCTATGATAACCCATTTTGTTGTCTAGGTCAGCAACAAAGTCTTCCCGCTTCTCTCTGTCTTGGGTCACTTTTGTCAGCGATCCCCAAGAGTGTTACATGGTTCTCACTTCTTGGCCCATTTTCTGTCCATCTCCATGTTGTTGATGATCTCTTTTTCTGCTGTAGCCATTTAGATATATCAATGATGTATTGGTCAATTAACAATGGTAATTTCCATTCTTATGTCGATTCGATATATTCTAGTGAGCTTGAGATAAAAGATACCACTGAGTCTGACACAACTGTTTCATATTTGGATATTTTACTTGAAATAGATGTTAATGGTAAATTAACAACTAAGCTCTTTTAATCAGCGTAATGACTTTACCATTTCTATCGCCAGCTTCCCTTACTTATGCAGCAACATACCTTCATCACCTGCATACGGAGTTTATATATATCAGTTGATTCGATACGCAAGAACATGCTCTACATATAAACACTTTCTTAAACGAGGGACATTATTGACAAAAAAGTTGACGAAACAAGAAATTCAACTGCCTCGTTTAAAGTCATTATTTCGGAAGTTCTTTTGTTGATACAATGACCTTGTCAGCAAATACAATTTATCATATGCATTGAGTCAAATGCTGACTGACGTTTTTCATACCAATTGTTAGTCCATTATTGATACACTGAATTGACGGAATTTTCCGTTATTTCCCGATCATGACAAGGAGCTCACGGCGGGTGTGATCGGTCGGCAGGGGATGCTAACTCCTCCATGGCATCTGATCTCACCACTGATGTTTCAGAGGTCCGTATTTGCTCTGCTCCTATTTTGCATTGTTTTATGGACTTTTGATCTTGAATACTGTTCGTTATCTTCATATGTTTCTTTTCTTCTGAAGCCATACGTGAAATTTTACATTCATCTTTTAATTAAATGTATATCATTTAAAGGACATAATTTTAAAAAATTGTATTGACTCAACTATACTACATACTCAAGAAATCTCCCAAGAACAATGCATCCAACTTTTAAAAATCACAAAAGAATTTGTTGTGTCTCTATGGTGAGGAAGTTATGACGACCGTAGGGTGACCATTTAGGCAAAAATAGGTTAATATAACCACACATGTATGTAGACAAAAAAGTTATTATTAGCAGTTGGTTAGTACAGTGTAGTAATAGTATTTCACAATGTTGGAATGAAATATATAAAGATAGCGAACAATATTTAAGCTCAAAAGACCATTCAAACAATGTATATGGAGATGCGAGCAGTATTTATATATTCAAGCTCAAAAGACCATTCAAACACTACAAATAAGAAGCAGGGATAACACGGAGGTATCAAGTTACAAGGCATGCTGTCATGTATATATCTTTCAAAACTTACTTTTTCAAAAATCTTTTCTTTTGACTATTTGAAACTCTTCTGTAAAGAATTTAATAGCCATTCTCTGTAACCACTTAAACTTTGTTGCCACGCATGGTCACCGATTTTGATGAATCTTCACCCATGCTTAGTACTTGACACCAGAAACAAATATCAAACAAAATTTCGTTGCTATGTGTCTCGGTTGCTATGGCAACAGCCGGAAAAGTTTGAAAAATCAAGATTTTCAACCATTTTAAATCTTGACTGTGGCTTAATAAAAACTAGAAAAAGCAAACAAACCATTCTAACAAAAACATGACACCTTGATGTCACTTATACTGTAAAGAAACTGTTTATAATATATCTCTAAGTAAGTGGTAACCAAGGGTACATTTGGAATACATTTAAAATGCTGAAATATGCTGAAAAACACTCCGTATTCACTAATGGTAGGTGTTACATGCTCAAACTCAATCAACGACTTAAGAAAAGCAATGAAAATGTTTGACCTTAAGTATATAAGTGTAAGCAATATTATTCTGTAAATAACTTTTATGGTTACCATGGTAACACAGTGTAACCATGCAAAACCAGTAACTAAGATTGGGTTAATGCTACTGTCTTGAGGAAAAATGAAAATTCAAGACTGGCAAATGTGCATCCTTAGGACCTTGCAACACTAAAACCATAAGAAAAATTGGGTATAATTGCTACTTTGCAGTGTTACCATGGAAACAAAGTACCAGTGCTTAAAAGTGAATTATTTTTCGCTGCATTAAGAATTAAATTGCCATTTAATCAAGAAACAAATTAAAGGACTCAGCTTGAATAGTACTTATCTGTTAGAACTGAAGTTGAATATCATATGTTGATAAAATTTGATGAAGAAAACAACACTGTTGCTATGGTTACCAAGAAGGGAAAATGTTCGATTTTGTGAATTTTATATCAGTATTAACCCTGTGTGCCAACTTCTTGCATCCACTTAGAGATTGGATGATAGTCAAAATTAAAAGGCAGGTTAGCTGTTAATAAATATCAATCATAAAAGTTTTGGGAATCTACATTTAAGGGTACGTATCCAAGGAAAGAAAATATTTTTCAGGTTTTTAAGCATATATTTTCTGCTTATTTCCATAGCAACGCTCTATTTAAAGAATCTAATCTGAATTTTTTCAAATGGGAAAAATAGGAGCACACCAACATCTTTAAAAATTGATCATTAGTTATGAGGAAAAGTGCTTTTTTAAAAGATAGGATCAGATTTAAACATACAGAGTGTTACTTTGACGACTCTCTGTGGTATAATAACCTTGGCAACCATTGCCAACCAAAATAAAATATCATATTTTGTTCTTGGTATGTGATTCAAGGCTCTTTTTTCTATTATTTGGTCACAATTCATCCTATAATTGCTTTTTATTTTTACGTGTATGACTTCATAAAATTAAATGAATATTTTTTTTTACTTTTGAATACATTGTTACCATAGTAACGTATGTAATAGTTGATTTACCAAAGATGTTTATCATGCATTTGAGACATCTGACCTTCAACTTTTGGAAACAATCATTGCCAATTGTTTGCTTTGTCGCAAACGTTATCTATGGGGCTCTAAACATGTTAAAAAATGCCATTTTTCGTACTTTTAGACATGTTGCCATGGTAACTATAAAACATAGCAACCAATTTTTGCCTGATTTCAGTTTAGGGTATCAATGACTTTTATTATAGAGAGTTTGGAGAAATTTTGAGACTATGCGTGCCACAGCTCCTATATAAAATTTCAAATCATTACAGAGAATGGCTCTTAATAATAAGTTCCCTGAAGAACGAAATCAAGAGGCACACGACAATTATATTCAACTAAAGGAGCATTTACTACCAAAGGACTTAAAACCAAACCCTTAATTAATACGTATATCGTAAACTACAGGGTACTGCAGTAAAATCTACAGCATTGCCATCAGATTTATTAAAGATATAAAACATGTCAGAAAGGGTTCTTAACCAAAATACTTTCTATCAAACTACCGGTATATATATGTTCACAGAAACCATGAGCTGAGTCTTTTTCATACTAAGGGACCAGGCAAAATTTATCACAATGATGGGACCAGTACAAAACAAAATCCTCATTTTAAAAAAGTACGTGTCCCATGGCATTGGTATTTAAAAAAAATATCTGCCCCATGCCTTGAGACTTATAATAAAAGTTATTGTCCTACGGTTACATTTTGGTGTTAGTGAGATAATTGGATCAAACTTAAGGTAGTACAAAACACCACTGTATTCTACTTTAACTCATTTCTTAAAAAGTACTGGAGAAAAAAAGAACAATATCACTATATTGACAACAATGAATGATCCCTGTTTGAAAAATAACAAGTGTTGGCATGTTTGCGTCATATTTTGTGGAAAAAATCAGAGAATCCCATATTTTGGTCACTTGGAAGCTTACATTTTGGAATGTGTTTACACTATCTAAGTGAAATAAACAAGCATGTAACAGTCTGTAATAAAATGCAGTGTAACTTTTGTTCCATAAATAGTAGAGGGCTGATATTTGGACATATACATATATATATATATGGAGTCTCCTGTTTTTATGTACTATAAAGGTCAAGGTCATATCAAGAGGTGAAAGGTCAAATATTGTGACATCATCTACTGCATCTTTTAGTTTTTTTGCCATTGAAATTTTTTAATCGCCAAAATATCTTGAACCACTGGTTCAATTTTCTTTATTTTTACATATTTTATTTTGGGACCTATTTTTATCATTCTGTAAATTTTTTGCAAAAATTGAATTATACATTTTTGCTTAAGAAAACTTAAAGTGTAGGATATTTACATGTGAATTTTCAATTCCGACGCTATGTATATGTTCTATTTTTACTTGATATTTTACTCAAATGGTCCAGTATCAATATGACTTACTGAGTTAAAGTAGCAAAAAGGTTATTTTTATACAAATTATAAAATAAATTTTTAATAGATCAATCGATAATTCTAAAATAAGGCTCATTCTCAAGTCAAATGTCTGATTTCACGATCTTCTTACAGGGGTCTGATAGACCATATTTCAGACTATGTTGACAAAACATGTGTGGTTGAATTTCTTTCATTATTTATATAGAGAAAGATTTTTTATCCTATAACAAAATATCAAAGTTTCAGAAAAATTGAATTAGAGGAAAAATTTGGCCTATCTATTGTGTCCTACCTTAAGGAGTCTCTCAGACTTCAGATATTTCAAACATCGAAAAAAATGTTTTTTTTTGTTTGCTCATTTTCATCTGTTGTAATATTTTCCATTAAAAGATTTATGTTGCCATTTGTATCCTTCACTACAGTTTCAAAGATATGATTTTTTTTCTCGATTTAAAAAAAAAAATAAAATGAATATTTCTCTTGGGTTAAGTACGCTAATTAAGTCATTGAAAACAAAATTGTGTCCCATGGGTACTTAATGCTAACAATGTTTTTGTCCCATGGTTTTCTTCGACGAAAAAACTCATTGCATGCCTCATGTCCGTTTGTACCGGTCCAATCATTGTGATAAATTTTGCCTGGTCCCTAAACTACATTTTACTAAACCCAACTTTCACAATTTTTAAAAGCAATAAACTAAGTCGACAGCAATTTGAAGTTCCAACTGGGAATACCAAAAACTAATTTATCTAGTCAAATACTTACTGACGTTTTTCATACTAATGGTTAGGCCATTATATTTACACTGGATTGTCAACGATTTTTCCCCGTTATTTCTCGATCATGACAGGGAGCACGCGACGGGATTGTACGGTCGGCAGGGGAGGCTCACTCCTCCATATGGCACCTGATCCCACCTCTGATGTTTTGGAGGTCCGTTTTTGCTTTAACTCCTATTTTCTATTGTTTAATGGACTTTTGATCTTGAATACTGTTCGTTATCTTCATATATTTCATTTTCTTATAAACTTGACTACGGAGTGTTCTGTAGAAATTTTCGGGAGTCCTTCTTTTATGTCACTTTCATAGATTTGAATATTATTTGAACACGTAATTATTTTTTACATCGATCACGGTTCGTTATCTTAACATTAAACTTTATTAAGTACTTGAATATTGGTTTATTGATGAATTATTTACAGTAATTATGATTTAGCAAGGGGGGTTGGTCTGACTTAGTATTCAGAGAAAATGCGGGAAAATACAATTCTGCCAACTGGTTCTTCAATTAAGAAATGGAACTTGGAAATGTTTGTATCTTGTTATTAGTCGTCATTAAAACTAGACAGTGCTATGATTTTACACAAAAGTAACCCGAAGTTGATATGAATAAGTTATCTTCACCACTTTTCTGGTATATATTAAAAATTGTCAAATTTGAAATCAAAATTTATAAAAATTTATAAAAATTGCGATAGTATATGTATGGGTTAAAGGGAAGCCTCAGGAAGACATATATGGCACAGAAAAGCAGCTACATGTAAAGAGAATATTGTATATTATATTTATTCCGACATATGATCCAGGGAATATATATAATTTTCTTTTTAGATTTTTTTAGAATTGAAAATGGGATGGTGGGGAAGCCAGAGAGAAAAATTTTTAAAACAAAACAAAGCAAAAATAAAAAAAAAAAAAAGAAGAAGAAGAAGAAGAAAGAAAAAGGAAGTATGTCCAAACTTTAAAACCCTTCAGTCAAGGATTACAACCACCAAGGGTTACCCCCTCCCCCGCCCCTATTGCAACGTGCCTGTTTTTATGTTTAACAGGAACCATAAGATGTTAAGACAGGTGTAAAAAAAAATTGTTCAAAATTTGCCGCTTTTTCGATTTTAGTGCGTATTATCACTTTCTTTTGGCCTATTTCCGTTTTTGTGTTCCGGTCATTAGATGTAAAGCAGGAAGATGAAGTGTAAGTTAGATTTTATATAAACATGTACTTAGTATATGTAATACAGCATTAATTACTTCCCATATGTTTTTAAAATTTTAATCGTGAATGGCACTATCTCTCTTTTATTTTTTTTATTTTTTCACGGTAGGCCTATTGCATAAATAATGTAAATATAGACGTCGACGGTGCCGAGTCCGTTTGCTCACAAACCAATTTTGTACAATATTTACTGAGAGCTAGTCCACTGAATTTCAGTTACGAGGAGAGGGTTGTGTAATTTAAATATTTCAGGGTCTCACTAAATTACAGATAGGTTGTGCTCCTCTTTTTAATCAAAATATTTTATTGAGGGAATCCTAAAGTATTAAAGAAAACATTCTATATAGTACACACTGCTTGAAATCAAGCATATTCGTTCATGTAACCCATGTTTTGTTTGTTTGCATGCTTGCTTGTTAAACGTTCCTTTTAAATATTGAGACTAGCAGCGTGTAAGCATTCAAATATCCAAGTGCATCAAAACATAGTTGAATATACTTTGATCTTTGCTTTTTTTCTTAAATTATTTGTTCAAAACTCTAATTTTAGATACAATTTGTCCTTCATAACAACTCCAATGGCAGCGGCTGATTCGTTTGACCAAGACATCGTATTTGCTCAAGACCTTATAAAGTGTACCCTTTGCAGCAACAGTGTAGAACTTTACTGTAAACCATGCGGCCTCAATATATGTGGAGGCTGTGCAGGAAGGCATATGTTATCTACACCCGAAAAGAAACACGATATTGTAAAATACGATAAAAAGTATCTGACTAGTCCAAAACCTTCATGTCCAAGTCATGAAGACCAAATCTGCGAGCTCTTTTGTGAAAAATGTAATATCGCTGTCTGTGCAAAATGCATATCTAGTAAGGCTCATTATAACCACAGCATCGTTGAAATTTCAGTTGTCTTCAAGCAAAAGGTTAATTTCATAATTCAAGAAACGAAATCGTTAGAAGAAAAAATTGCCCCTGAGTATGAGAAAATTCCTAAAGACTTAGATGGGAAGGTGAAAGCCTTGATTAATAGTAATACATTACTAAAGAAAGAAATTACAAGTTATGGTGAAGAATTGCAGAAACAAATCAAAGAAACAGTCAATAAATATGTGGACCAAATTGAAACGATGGAAAAACAGGACATTGCTGACTTGAGAAATAGCATTTCTAGATTCCAGAATATTACAGGGGAAGTCAATCATGCCATTCAACAAAACAAAGAAGTGTTGAAAGCCAACGATGTTCAGATATTCGATTATCAGTCTGTTATAAAAAAGTTTCAGAAAGTTCCACCTCGTATTAACGTGACGCCGCCTTGTTTTAAACCTAGTCTTGACAAAGGAAAACTTTTTGAAAACATTGGAATGTTATCTGTATCGACTAAAAAGCAGGAAGATGAATATTTAATTCAGTTGACGGATAGCTCCGGGGCTGTGTTACCCATGGCCAGGTCTTATTTCAGGGAGCTTCTCCCAAGACCCATGATTATTGCAACAGTAGAATGTAACTATAAAGAGTTGTACAAAATCAGTTGCGTTTCCAAGGAAGAAGCTTGGATAAGTGGCAACGACAAAACGATGACAAGATTCAACAAAGCAGGATCGGTCCTTGAGGTGATGAAAACCAAGTCTGGACGCTCAACCAATGGTATTGCTGTAACGAAAACTGGGAACCTTTTGTATGCAGATTGTTACGGTAGAAAGATTGAAATGGTGAAGAAAGGGAAAGTAAAGTCGATAATCAAAACTGAATGGAAGCCAACAGAGGTTAGCTGTACACCTACTGGAGACATCTTAGTCTCGTTGTGGAATGACAAGCCCATGGACAACAAACTATTGAAGGTTCAAAAGTATTCTGGGGATTCATTTGAGCTGAAGCAAGAGATCCAGTTTGATGAGAATGATAAATCGCTTTTCCGATGTGCAGGGGATCATACAGCACTTGTCACTGCTGAAAACAGGAATGGAGACATCTGTATAGCAGACTGGAATGCTGGATCCTTGCTTATATTGGATAAAAGTGGCAAATTGAAGACGACTTACACTGGCTTTCAGGGCAAGGTATTTGATCCTAGGTATGTGGCCACAGACAGTCACGGTCACATTCTAGTCTCGGACTATGACAGCAACTGTGTACATATTCTCAATGAGTCTGGTCATCTCGTCTCTCTGATTGAGTATCTCAGAAAACCCGAGGGTATAGACGTCGATGATGATAATAACCTGTGGTTGGTGGAAAGAGAAGGAAAACTTAAAATCATCAAATACATGGAGTAGATCCTGGATTAGTGAGTTCATTAGCAGTGTGATTGCTTTCATGCCATTATTTCCAAATGTAGTGGGTAATGACATCATGAATTGCAATAGGGAATAACTGTGCTTCTTTATCGGCCGACCTGTTTTTATTTAATCATAAAGTAGATTTTATTTGAAATAAAACTAATTGAGAAAAGCATGTTGTGGCCTTCAGTTAATTTGAAATTTTATCGGATGAAATGCAGATCGTCGACATCTTGTCGATTAACAATTATATTAATAATTGTATATTCCATTTCAATGTAGACTCGATTTATTGAAATACAAGACATCCCAGTGAAATATAATAAATGGAGATAACTACATGCACCAGTATTTAAGCTTAAAAGTCCATTAAACTTTACACTGTCAAATTGTGTAGCAGAGCAACAACGGATCTCTAAAACATCAGAGGTGGGATCAGGTTCCATGGAGGAGTGAGCATCCCCAGCCAACAGGTCACACCTGTCGTGTGCTCCATGTCTTGATCGGGAAATAACGGGAAAATTCAGTCTGTAAATAATGGTCTACCAATTAGTATGAAAAAGCCGGTCAGCATTTGATTTAATGATGAATTGTATTTGCTGACATGGTCACTGTATCGACCATAGAACTTACGAAATGATGATTTTAAACGAAACTGCTGATATTCTTGTTTCATCAACTTGTTTGTCAATAACCTACCTAGTTTTAGAAAGTGTGCTCTTGCGTTTCGAATCAACTGAGAGATATAAACTCATAATGCAGGTGAGAAAGGTATATTGCTGCATAACTAAGGAAAGTTGACGGTTGCAAAGTTAAAGTTATCAAGTTTATCAAAAAGATTTGTAAGATAACCATCAACGTCTTTTTCTGATTAAATATTCAACTATGAATATGAAACAGACTCTGTGATATCCTTTTTTTCAAACTCACTGAGATCAATCATATTGACATAAGAATGGAATTAGCCATTGTTAATTGACAATACGTCGTCGATATATCTAAAAGTGGCAGGCAACAGCAAATTTTTTTTCTTCTTTTGTATTTTAGAAGAACTTGGATTTAATTCTAAAGTGGTAATCCAACTTATACCCATAGTTCCTTTTCTATGGAAGAAATTCTTCAAAATCATATGTCAGTTTTGAATACTGGTATTTAGCTCACCTGAGCCAAAGGCTCAAGTGAGCTTTTCTGATCAAAATTTGTCCGTTGTCTGTCGTCGTCGTCGTCGTTGTAAACTTTTCACATTTTCGACTTCTTCTCAAGAACCACTGGGCCAATTTCAACCAAACTTGGCACAAAGTATCCTTAGGTAAAGGGGATTCAAGTTTGTTCAAATGAAGGGCCACGCCCTTATTCAAGGGGAACAATTAAGAAATAATGAAAATTTGATGGTATGTTTTAAAAATCTTCTTCTCAAGAACCACTGTTCCAGAAAAAATGAAACTTACAGGGAAGCATTCTCAGGTAGTGTAGATTCAAGTTTGTTCAAATCATGACCCCCGGGGATAAGGTGGGGCCACAATGGCCGATCAAAGTTTTACATAGAAATATATAGGAAAATTCTTTAAAAATCTTCTTCTCAAGAACCACTGTGCCAGGAAAGATGAAACTTATAGGGAAGCATCCTCAGGTAGTGTAGATCCAAGTTTGTTCAAATCATGACCCCCGGGGATAGGATGGGGCCACAATGGCTGATCAAAGTTTTACGTAGAAATATATTGGAAAATTCTTAAAAATCTTCTTCTCAAGAACTACTGTGCCAGGAAAGATGAAACTTATGGGGAAACATCCTCAGGTACATGTAGTGTAGATTCAAGTTTGTTCAAATCATGACCCCCGGGGATAGGGCGGGGCCACAATGGCTGATCAAAGTTTTACATAGAAATATATTGGAAAATTCTTAAAAATCTTCTTCTCAAGAACTACTGTGCCAGGAAAGATGAAACTTATAGGGAAGCATCCTAAGGTAGTGTAGATTCAAGTTTGTTCACATAATGACCCCCGGGGATAGGGTGGGGCCACAATGGCTGATCAAAGTTTTACATAGAAATATATTGGAAAATTCTTTAAAAATCTTCTTCTCAAGAACTACTGTGCAGGAAAGATGACACTTATGTGGAAAGCATCCTCAGATAGTGTAGATTCAAGTTTGTTCACATAATGACCCCCGGGGATAGGGTGGGGCCACAATGGCTGATCAAAGTTTTACATAGAAATGTATTGGAAAATTCTTAAAAAATCTTCTTCTCAAGAACCACTGTGCCAGGAAAGATGAAACTTATAGGGAGGCATCCTCAGGTAGTGTAGATTCAAATTTGTTCAAATCATGACCCCCGGGGGTAGGGCGGGGTCACAATGGCCGATCAAAGTTTTACATAGGAATATATAGGATAAATCTTTAAAAATCTTCTTCTCAAGAACCACTGTGCCAGGAAAGATGAAACTCATGTGGAATCATCCTCAGGTAGTGTAGATTCAAGTTTGTTGAAATCATGACCCCGGGGGGTAGGGTGGGGCCAAAATGGCTGATCAACGTTTTTCAAAATAATATATAGGGAAATCTTTTAAAATCTCCTTCTCAAGTACTTCAAAGCCATGATTAATGATATTTATATGAAATCATCCTCAGGTAGTGTAGATTCAAGTTTGTTCAAATCATGATCCCCTAGGGGGGTAAGATTTAAGCCCCCCCCCTCCAAACTCAGTAAACTTTCATTTCTTATCTGATATTTGCTTTCTCCTAGCCGGTGTGCTCAGGTGAGCGCTGTGGCCCCTGGGCCTCTTGTTTTAATATCCCAATAACCAAAATGAATTTAAACTACTATACCGGGTATTTATATTGGATTCTGAAACTTGATAAGAATCCGTACAAACAAAGATACATAGCAGGTTCCCGTTTATGTTCAACCAATATTTTTTGCGAATGCAATGCATGCGAAAATTCGCTTAAAATTCATCTATCTTTCTTTACTCCTCACTAAGATAATACCAGTGCAGTAGTTAAGGAGAAACTTCAAGAGTACTGTGCAACAATATATTCAAGAAATGGTGTAAATCAGATGTGGATACTTAAAATTCCAAGGAACTTTTGGACAATTTGATATCACAAGATTTTACCAAAATTAAAAGCTTAAAACTTACGACTTTTCAACTTTATACAAAACTATTCCCCACAATAAATTAAAGTCCAGGCTTTTTGATATTATTGACAGCTGCTTTTTTAATAGAAATGGAACTCTTAAATTTATTTGCCTTGTCATTGGTCATTTGCAAAATTATTTTGTAAAAAAAACATTCTGATTGTACACACAAGTACAAGTGAAAAAGACATTAATGGTAATCTAACAACCAAGCTCTATGATAAACATGATGACTTTAACTTTTCTATCATCAACTTCTCTTACTTATGCAGCAATATACCTTCATCAACTGGCCTGCAGACCATAAAACTTAGACGAGCTCACTTTTGATCTCAGTCTCACTTTTCCATGCACTCTTTATTCCTTTGGAAAAAGTGAGACTGAGATCAAAAGTGAGCTCGTCTAAGTTTTATGGCCCCCAGGCATGCATACGGAGTTTACATATCTCAGTTGAGTAGATACGCAAGAGCATGCTCTACGTATGAACAATTTCTACAATGAGGTAAATCATTGACAAACAAGTTGATGAAACAAGAATATCAGCAGTCTCGTCATCATTTTGTAAGTTCTATGGTCGATACAATGACCTTACCAGCAAATACAATTTATCATTGAGTCAAATGCTGACTGACGTGTTTCATACTAATTGGTAGTCCATTATCTAAACTATGAATTTACGACGAATTGACAACAATGACTTTTTCCGTTATTTCCCGATCATGATAAGGAGCACACGGCGGGTTTGACCGGTCGGGAGGGGATGCTCACTCCTCCATATGTCACCTGATCCCACCTCTAATTCCGTGTTTGCTCTGCTCCTATTTTGTATTGTTTTATGGACTTTTGATCTTGAATACTGTTCGATATCTCTATATGTTTGATTTCACGTATTTTAAACAAATTTTAAACAAATTTTGTTTCATATTAATACACAACAAGCAAATTCAAAGAATTGTGGTCCCTCGCTTACGGTGTCTTTGTGGATGAGATGTCATTTTTTTATGACACATTGTGTCTAATATGAACACCCTATCATATGTCATTTATTTAGAAATGATCACGTACTGAAGTTGATTTTTTTTAAAAAATAAGGTCAGCTGTGAAGGTCAAGGTCAAGGGGTAAGAATTCATAGCATGCTCGGAAATATCTTGTCACAGGTAATGCACATGTCAAATATGAAAGTCCTATCTCTTCTCAATATAAGGAACAAGATGTGTTTGTGAAACACAGATGACCTCGTATGGCAACATAACAAAGATTTAACATTTCTTAATTCAAATGAAATATATTTGATATTACCCAAAGTAGGGTTTTCAGACAAGAAATACATTTGTGAAATACAAAATCCCACCCCCCCCTTTTCAAAAGAAAGTTATGGCCAAGGATACATTTTTGAAAGAAAGGTCAAACTCCAAGGTGAAAGGATCTGAGTTGTTGATTTCTTTAAAAAGGTCACAAGTAATACATATGTGAAGGATGAAAACCCTAACCTTAACCGTTCAATAGTTATGACCAAGGTAAAAGTTTTGGAAAAGTAAGTCAATCTCCAAGGTCAAGGTCAAAGGGTCAAAGTTCTTGGTATCCAATGAAAGGTCTTCTCATCAGGATTACATATGTGAAGTACGAAAGCCTTAGCCCTTACCGTTCAAATTTTATGGTCAAGGTTAAACTATTTTTTTTCAAAAGAACGGAAATCTCCAAGGTCAAAGTCAAAATGTAAGAATGGTTGGTATCCAATGAAAGGCCTTGCCACAAAAAATACATATATGAAGTATGTAAGTCCCAGTTTCTACCATTCAAAATATATGGTCAAGGTTAAAGTCTTTTCATAAGTACGGAAATCTCCAAGGTCAAAAGGTCAAAGTTGTTGGTATCCAATGAAAGGTCTTGCGACAAAAAATACATGTGTGCAAAAATATGAAGTCCTACATGTAGTATCTACCGTTCAAAAGTTGTGGCCATGGTCAAAGTTTTTGAAAATTAGGTCAATCTCCATGATCAAGCTCAAAGGGTCAAAGTTCTTGGTATCCAATGAAAGGTCTTTTCACAAGGATTACATATGTGAAGTACAATAGCCCTAGCCCTTTCCGTTCAAAAGTTATGGTCAAGGTAAAAGTTTTTTCATAGGTCTCTAAGGTCAAGGTTAAAAGGTAAAAATTGTTGGTATCCAATGAAAGGCCTTGACACAAATAATGCATATGTGAAATATGAAATTCCTAGTCTCTACTATTCAAAAGATATGGCCAAAGTAAAAGTTTGGATTTTTTGTGTAAAAGTGGGTCAAACTCCAAGCCTAGGTCAAAAGGTCAAATATGGTGGTACCCAAAGAAAGGTCTTCTCACAAGGGACACACAAGTGAAATATGAAAGTCATAGCTCCACTAAATCAAAAATAATGGGCAAGGTTAAAGTTTTTGTGACGGATGGACAGACGAATGAGATTTAATGTCCCCTCGCTTTCGCTAAGGCGGGGGACAATAAAGAAGGCAATAAATTGTTATTTTATTCATTATGGTTTTATTTTGATCGGGATTGGTCCAAAATGAATTTTTTTTTTCAATTTGCCATTTCATTTCAATTTCTTCCCCAAAAGACTGAGACTAGTCAAAATTCACATATACTTTGATCATAAGTAAACTTTAAGTGAGTCATCTTGCATACGTAGATATTTCTCCATCAGATAATAAAGGCTATCATAATTTTTAATTCTTATACCACTAACCTTTCACTTGCTATTTGACTTCGAATTAAAGTCATGACACTCCTTAGGTTCATAAACTGTACCTGACTGTATAACATTCCAATGAGCAATCTTTGTATCAAGTACGAGTTCCTAGTATTTCTACATTGCTAAGTTAAAGTCTTAAAAAAATAATTTTACACTATTCTGCCTGTATCTTTGAACTTGCTGCATTGACACTGGATTAAAATAAGAACTTTCCTTATTTCTAAAACAATACCTGTACCAATTCTTTTCCAAATAAAGTTTTAGCCGAGACATTTTTTTTCCTTTTTTCTACCAGTGACCTTGAAATCGCCAAATTGACCTTGGATAAAGGTCAAGGCATATTCTTTGATCATAAGCAATATCTGTACCGAGTATGAGCTTCCACTGACTCTCCATTACAAAGTCAAGTTATGTCTTACCTTTTTTCTACTAGTAACCTTGAACTAAATGGAATGACTGGATAAGATCATGACACGTTTTTGGGTCATAAGCAATCCCTGTACCAGGTTTGAACTTCCAGTGATTCTTTCTACAAAGTTATGACCCAGACAAAAATTTCATACTTTTAGGCCAGTGACCTTGAACTTGCAGGAATGACCTTGTGTCAGATCAGGACTCACCGTCGGGTCATTACAAGCAAGCTCTATAACAAGTGTAAGCTATTAAAGTTAGAGCCTAGACAAAATTACATTCACAGACAATGAGATTCCTATATATCCATAAAACTTCCTTTGTTTGGGGTAAAAAGAGAAGTTTCATTACAAGGAATACACATTTGAAATATGAAAGCCCTAGCACTAATCATTCACATCGTTTTTTTTTTTTACCAAAGTAGGTCAAAGTCTAACTTAAAGGTTAAAAAAAGTTCAAAAGGAATGCCATGGGTAGTAAAAATTAGTAAATTTGGAGACACATAAACAGACAGACAGTTTATCAAAATATGCCCCCAAATCTTCAATTATAGAGGTGGAATAAAAACTCAACAAGTTTAATTCCATGACAAACAGACTGTATAATAGTGTATTTTAATATATATGATAAATTCAAACTGACATAAATTAATCATGTATCACAAGGGACAAACACAGTTTTTACAATTACATGTACATCAGTTATGCTTTTCAAGAAAAACTGAAAAAATATGAAACATCTAGAAAATCTTCATATACTACTTGTGTATGAAGTAGAACATGCTTATAGAACTTGACAAGGAAAAATATTTCATAAAAAACTTAAATTACTTAAAACCTCAGTAACAACTAAAAGAAGGAAAAAGTGTTGCATACAAAGATAAAGCAAGAAGCCCATGGGCCACATCACTCACCTGAGTAACTTTGGCCCTTATGTTATTAAACAGATTTCCCCCTAATACCTATCTTAACCTTTCCCAGTCCCCAGGGGTCATGATCCAAGCTACACTATAGTAACACTACCCAAGGATGCTTCCACAGAAGTTTTTTTAGCTTTTCTGGCCCAGTGGTTCTTGAGAAGATTTTTTTTATGACCCCACCCTATTTTTGTATATTCTTGACAATTTCCCCTCGGAAGGGGACTTTATTTTTATAATTTAAACTCCCACTACCCAAGGATGTTTTGTACTAAGTTTGGTCAAAATTGGCCCAATGGTTCTCAAGAATAAGCTGAAAATGTGAAAAGTTTACAGATGAATGGACAGTCAGATGGATGGATGACGGACAACAGGTGATCAGAAAATCTCATATGAGCTAAAAACTGCAAGGCTTGCTATGTAAATCGAAGGAGAGAAAATATAAAAGAATTTAGATTTTGCATATTGTTATATTTATGTTCCCCAAACGAAGTTGGGGAACATATTGTTTTTACTCTGTTTCTTATTATTATGTTCCCCAAACGAAGTTGGGGAACATATTGTTTTTACTCTGTTTCTTATTATTATTATTATTATTTTTCTTCTTCCTGGGAAAATTTTGTCCACGAGTGATCTTGTAAACTACACATCTGACTTAGGTGAAACCTTTTTAGGGTTAGTAGGCATGTTATGTAGAGTTGCCGAACGAAGGTCATTTTGCGTGCACGTGCTTGCAAGAGCGCGCACGTGCAACACGTAAATTGACCAATATAATGGATATTGCCGTAACTTTTCTATTTTTTGATGAAATTTTTTGAAACTCATAATGTAATGATACATTAGTAGTATAGACAAGATAGCATGGTCAAAATAGCAAGATCTCACGCGCATGCACGTGCGCTTTGCTCTGATTGGCTGAAACTAAAGTCTCAATATCTTTCTTGTTTCTCGTCATAATCCTTTGAAATTTTGAACATAATCCTACATTATGATGATCTACAGCATGATATATAAGAATTTTCATGAAAGCATGCGCATGTGCGCGTGCTGCAATCTGATTGGCTGAAACTTTAAATGGCTATATCTCCTTTGTTTTTCGACGAAATTCTTTGAAACTTAAAATATAGCCATGAATTAGGATATCCTACAATATGATATAGAAAAAATTCATGAAATCACGCGCATGTACGTTTGCTGCAATCTGATTGGCTGAAACTTGAAATGGCTATATCTCCTTTGTTTTTTGACGAAATTCTTTGAAACTTAAAATAAAGTCATGAATTAGGATATACTACAATATGATATAGAAAAAATTCATGAAATCACGCGCATGCACGTGTGCTGCAATCTGATTGGCTGAAACTTGAAATGGTTATAACTCCCTTGTTTTTCAACCAAACAGGATGGGATTTAGAACATAGATAGATGTAAGGGAGTCCTACAAGAAGGTATGGTCATCATGCACGTGCACGGATGTGCGTGCATTTGGAACGAGTAAAATTAAAAATACATTTGAATGAGTGATTTTTATTACTTTTGGACTTAATGCTTTAATATACAGTATATCCAAATATATAGATAGGCCTAGTGTAGACAAGATGATATGGTCAAAACGCACATGCATTCACTTGAGTGCAATGCTAAAATTTGAATATTGGTATCCTTCTGGGAAAACGTTGTTAAATTCAAAAATGCATAGAGTTTGTCTTATTTAATGAGGCTTACTGGGAATATGGCACATAAAGGGAGTTGGGGAGCGTTTGGGGAACATCTGTAACGGTTCCCGTTACAATTAGCACTAGTTATTATTATTTTTCTTCTTCCTGGGAAAATTTTGTCCACGAGTGATCTTGTAAACTACACATCCGACTTAGGTGAAACCTTTTTAGGGTTAGTAGGCATGTTATGTAGAGTTGCCAAACAAAGGTCATTTTGCGCGCACGTGCTTGCAAGAGCGTGCACGTTCATTAGGTGAAATTACCAATATAATAGATATTGCCGTAACTTTTCTATTTTTTGATGAAATTTTTTGAAACTCATAATGTAAGGATACATAAGTAGTATTTACAAGATAGCATGGTCAAAATAGCAAGATTTCACGCGCATGCACGTGCGCTTTGCTCTGATTGGCTGAAACTAAAGTATCAATAACTTTCTTGTTTCTTATCATAATCCTTTGAAATTTTGAACATAGTCCTACATTATAATGATCTACCGCATGATATATAAGAATTTTCATGAAAACATGCGCATGTGCATGTGCTGCAAGCTGATTGGCTGAAACTTTAAATGGCTATATCTCCTTTGTTTTTTGACGAAATTCTTTGATATTTAAAATATAGTCATGCATTGGGATATCCTACAAAATGATATAGAAAAAATATCATGAAATCACGCGCATGCACGTGTGCTGCAATTTGATTGGCTGAAACTTTAAATTGCTATTTCTCCTTTGTTTTTTGACGAAATTCTTTGGAATTTAAAATATAGTCATGCATTAGGATATCCTACAAAATGATATTAAAAAAAATCATGAAATTACGCGCATGCACGTGTGCTGCAATCTGACTGGCTGAAACTTTAAATGGCTATAACTCCCTTGTTTTTCAACCAAACAGGATGGGAATTAGAACATAGATGTAAGGGACTCCTACAAGAAGGTATGATCATCATGCACGTGCACGCACGTGCGTGCATTTGAAACGAGTATATCTAAAACTACTCTTGAAAGACAAGATGATATGGTCATAATGCACATGCATTCATATGCGCTTGGGTGCAATGCTAAAAATTGATATAATAGGTATCATTCTGGAAAAACATTGTTAAAGTCAAAAATGCACAGAGTTTGTCTTATTTAATGAAGCTTACAGGGAATATGGCACCGAAAGGGAGTTGGGGAGCGTTTGGGGAACATCTGTAACGGTTCCCGTTACAATTAGCACTAGTTATTAATAATCTAAAACACTAAAAAATAATAATGTTACAATGAGATCACTTTATCTTTTCTAGCAATTTTCAAACTAAAATTAGATATCATTGAGATGGTGGCCATCTCAAAGGGTCCCACTTTCAGCAATGAACATAAAAATGTAAAGTAGCTGAAAGGGGTTTTAACCTTGACTCTTGGCCTAGAAACTTTGTTCAAGGTCACTACACATCCATTGACCAGTGGCACTCTGTGAGAGAAGTATTAGCCACATTGGACCAAGGGGAGAAAGCATATGCTCTGGACAAGGATTCACAATAAAAAAAATTACCTCCCTTTCTCTTAAGCTTAGATATTCAGACAAGCACTGATTTACCTCTCTTGATATTTTTGCTTAAAAATCCAATCTTTAACTTTTTTAAATTAAAAAATATAATATACAGATACAAAAAAAAACATTCAGAAAAAACATCGTAGTATATGAAAAGTTGTACAATAATGTAGTAACACAACTTTGAGTGATCTGCTGTGGATGTCATATGAGTTATCCTTAATGAGTTATGTACTCAGCATGGTACACTGAATCCTGAGAATTAAGCTGTTTACTGTGTCCATCACTTTGTAGATATTAGTATATACTCAACTCTGTCCATTGGATTCTGTGAGTTAAGCTATTTAGTGTGTCCATCACTTTGTAGATATATAACAATGTTCTCAACACGGTCCATTGAATTCTGTCAGTTAGGCTATTTAGTGTGTCCATCACTTTGTAGATATATAACAATGTTCTCAGCATGGTCCATTGAATTCTGTCAGTTAAGCTATTTAGTGTGCCCATCACTTTGTAGATATATAATAATGTACTCAGCACTATCCATTGAATTCTATGAGTTGAGTTATTTAGTGTGTCCATCACTTGCAGTCCAAACCTTAAATTACTCTCTGCACTATTGCTGAAGCATATTTGTCTGCTATCAAAGAAACATGAAATTGATGGCAGTCTGCCTGTAAAAAAAAGAAATCACAAGGACTCAACATAAATATTTATAAAATCTTAATAAATGAAAAATAGCTAACATATTTTTACAGAATAGAAGGATTTTGCAGAGCTTGTACATGTGTCTTACCTTTATTTTCAGGTCCCATAGTTGATCTCTTTGGAGTCTTGAGGAATCATGTTGATCTGCTTTTGAAAACAGGATCAATGCCAGCATAACCGTCTGCCTATTAACAAAAAGACACTAAGAATCCAAGCAATGAGAGAGTCAAAATCTCCTCTAATTCACATAATGCAAGGTCTAGAGCTTTACATGCATCTGATCTGACTAACCATCAATGTTTAGGTTAGACAGTAGTAAGTCCTTACTTTCCACATTCTTGTTAACTGATTGAGATCAGTCTCATCTACTATTTGTTAACAAAGGAAATCCAAAGATAATGAAAAACAAGAGGCCCATGGGCCACATCGCTCACCTGAGCACTAAGGGTAGGAAAAAGTAGAAAATGGCTTTTTAATGTAAAGTTTAAATCCAAAAGTAGTCCCATGACCAATCATGGATTTGCTATTTTTTAGAAAATGATTTTTAAAGAATATTCCTATATATATCTTTAAAAAGTTTGGTCGGCCATTTTGGCCCCATCCTACCCCTGGGGGTCATGATTTGAACAAACTTGAATCTACACTACCTGAACATGCTTCCATATAAATATGATGAGTTATGGCTTTGTCATTCTTGAGAAGAATATATATTTCTATGTAAAACTTTGGTCGGCCATTTTGGCCCTGCCCTACCCCCAGGGGTCATGATTTGAACAAACTTGAATCTACACTACCTGAGCATACTTCCATATAAATATGATGAATTATGGCTTTGTCATTCTTGAGAAGAAGATTTTCAAAGAATTTTCCTATATATTTCTATGTAAAACTTTGGTCGGGCATTTTGGCCCCGCCCTATCCCCAGGGGTCATGATTTGAACAAACTTGAATCTAAACTACCTGAGCATGCTTCCATATAAATATGATGAGTTATGGCTTTGTCATTCTTGAGAAGAAGATTTTTAAAGAATTTTCCTATATATTTCTATGTAAAACTTTGGTCGGCCATTTTGGCCCCGCCCTACCCCCGGGGGTCATGATTTGAACAAACTTGAATCTACACTACCTGAGCATGCTTCCATATAAATATGATGAATTATGGCTTTGTCATTCTTGAGAAGAAGATTTTTAAAGAATTTTCCTATATATTTCTATGTAAAACTTTAGTCGGCCATTTTGGAACCGCCCTACCCCCGGGGGCCATGATTTGAACAAACTTGAATCTACACTACCTGAGGATGTTTCCCCATAAGTTTCATCTTTCCTGGCACAGTGGTTCTTGAGAAGAAGATTTTTTAAATATGCCACCAAATTTTCATTAATTTCCAATTATCTCCCCTTGAATGAGGGCGTTTCCCTTCATTTGAACAAATCTGAATCCCCTTCACTCAA
>NW_026923524.1:0-222793 GCF_032062105.1 Saccostrea cuccullata | reverse complement strand
CCACAGGTTTTTATGTTACAAAAAATTGCATATCAGTTTGATATCATTCTAAGAATTAGCATATAAAAAGAAAATCAAATTTATCCCCTGGAAACACAGGCACCTGACGTTACTGTCTTATTGTTCTTTTAATAAAAAAAAATATATACACATACCTAATAATAAACAAGGTATCCATCGAAATCCGCCATCTTGGATTTTCGAAGTAGGTCATCACTTGTATTTTCGTCTGAAACTCCGTCAAATAAATTCCCTGCAACCATATTCTTTCTGTGGCCAGTCTTTCGAGGTCTAAACTTTCGGACACTGCAGCCAGAAAGGCGCATCACACTTGCAAATATTGAAAATCCCTCGTCAAACTCAACCTACTGCTTCAGCATTCCCAGAAATCGCCAAAGGGGGGCCGGAAGTTTACATACGACTTGAAATTCTTAGGGAAAGCCCTTTTTATGATTGGTCAATATATTTGTACGATTTATTTTTAAAAATAACCGGCGAAAGTTAGTACTTATTCCAAAAAACAATAATTCAGACAATAATACAACGTAATATACATGTAAGAACATTCATTTTATTTCTCTCAAAATAATTTCGATATAGCTTGATCAAAGCGATTATATTTTGTAAATGTCGAAGATCGGCCTGATCATGCTAGCTGATCAATAAACATTTTCGAGACAAATTGAGTCGGTTGTAAGTCCCTACTAGCTTACATGCACTAAATATAATTAATAACACTGTCATTATTGATGCCCTGATTGAGCGCTATCCGTGGAGAAGATTGACTTTATTTAAAGTATGTACGCACGTGTGTGAGAAGGGGGGGGGGGGGGTCCACACTAAAATTATCCCAGGGAGTGTTGAGATCTGCAATTTTATTTATTGCAATAAAGTAGTGGCATGACGACATTTTTATTTTTTTCTTGGTGACAGATTACACATAAACATGTTGCATAGGCTTATATTTGATTTCATTACATATCCTTTTATCAGTTGATCCCTCTCCTTTTTCAATTAAGCATATGGTTTGCAGTCTATTGTTTTTTGAAAACGATTCAATTAACTCTAGATGATTTGTTGTTGATTTTTTTTTCAAGCACCCCCCCCCTCCTCTTTTATTCAAGATTGTTTCGAACGCAACGACCTGTATAGATTAATACAGTATATTTTACAGGTATAGTTATAAGAAGTGTTTTATTTTTCCCATTTTGCATTTTTTTCATTTCTATTATCGAAATATTTATTAAAATTTCAAAGTAATTATAACACACCGCTTTAGATCCACCACAAAACTGACAAATACGGAATTCCCATTAGCATATTCCCATACGAAAATGTGTAGTTGACCGTCAACTAGCCGTCAACTAACCGTCAACTAGTCGTCAACTGATAATGCAAAAACAGTTGACCACTCGGAGTTGAATGCTTTTCTGAAAAGCGATCAACTGATTTGCATAAAACGGCCAGCTGACCATTAGTTGAATGCTAATACTTTGAAATTTCATGTAGAACCAGAGTTGACCACTAGTTGAACACTCCGACTTGTTAGAAAATTTTTCCCACGCTACATTTATGTTGGGTTCAAAATTACATTACCATAGATCGGGTTTGTTATACCATAACCAAGATTTGAATCAGTACATGTGTGTTTTCTGTAGAAGATGGGAAATTTGATTTGAAACATTATTGTCTTCGTGATGATTCCGCGTGTGAAATATCTCATGTACTATTGTAAGTATATAAAATTTTAAGATTTGTTTTACTAAGCTTGTTATTTTTAAATAGATAATAGGAATACAAAAAACTCTAGCCAGTATAGGTCCATTAACTCCCTATTTTTGTGTACTTTTTTAAATATTGAAAGAATTCTGAAAACTTGTCATGCATCAAGTGTTTTGTTGTGTTTCTTGTTGTGTTGGTAAAAAATATACCGTTGCTTTAGACTTATTCTATATATTATACATGTAACCTTTTCTGCCCAGAAAATGAAGAAGGCATATGTAACAACTTATGAGAGTGTGCTAGCTCAATTCATTTATAATGCATTTAGATTTACAAGTACATTTATGTCAAATCAGAAACTCTATTGGTTTGACTTTTCATATTTTCAAGAACACTGTTTGTCTTAGATTTCAAATCTCCCTCCATTTTTTTCAAATATTTAATGAAAGCAACCTACGTGCACTGACTAATGGAGTATTCAACTAGCGGTCAACTGCAAAAGAAATAGAGGAGTAATCAACTAGCGGTCAACTGTAAAGGAAATAGTGGAGTATTCAACTAGCGGTCAACTGCAATGGAAATAGAGGAGTAATCAACTAGCGGTCAACTGCAAAGAAAATAGTGGAGTATTCAACTAGCGGTCAACTGTAAAGGAAATAGTGGAGTATTCAACTAACGGTCAACTGCAAAGAATATATAGGAGCATTCAACAGTTGTCCACTCTATGCAAATGAGTTGACCGCTCCCTCATTTGCATGGCAAAAATTCAACTAATGGTCAATTGACGGTCAGTTGACCGTCAACTAGTAGTCAACTGAATACTCCGATTGAATTCTAATAGTATTTTTTCATATATGGGTTGATGTAAACCTCCGGCCCCCCTTTGGCGATTTCTCGGAATGTTGAAGCAGTAGGTCGAGTTTGACGAGGGATTTTCAATATTTGCAAGTGTGATGCGCCTTTCTGGCTGCAGTGTCCGTAAGTTTAGACCTCGAAAGACTGGCCACAGAAAGAATATGGTTGCAGGGAATTTATTTGACGGAGTTTCAGACGAAAATACAAGTGATGACCTACTTCGAAAATCCAAGATGGCGGATTTCGATGGATACCTTGTTTATTATTAGGTATGTGTATATTTTTTTTTTATTAAAAGAAAAATAAGTAACGTCAGGTGCCTGTGCCTGGAAAGTGAAATATTACTGAACTAGTGGTATTGTGAGCAATGAGCTCACTAAATGGTACCCTGCCTCCCATATGAATATAATGGGAGTGTCCATATTTGTTGTGGGAAACGCAAATTATGTGCAAGATCAACACAATGGCAATATGTAATAACGATTCCGTAAAAGTTTCATCAAATTTCATTGAGTGGTGTGAGAGGAGTTGCGGATAACAGATGGGTACCCCGAAACGTAACAGACAGACGGACGGATAGACAGATGGGCGTACAGCTAGATAGACCAACGGACATACCGATTAGGCCAAAAGAAAATATACTCTTGTTTCCTGTCCCCTGACCAAAAAAATTAGGGTAGGTAGGTAGGGAAAACATTTTATTTTGAGAAAAAATTTTATATTGAAAACTCAATGGATGCACAACATATTTCATGTAATAACAAGAAAATGATATGTTTGCAGTTTACAGAGCAAGTTTGGTAATGAAGATTTATAAAGTAAAGGTATCCTGTACACTTGTGATGTATTAGTTCTGTAATAATTGTAAATATTGTTGGTTGACTTTAAAATTTTAGGAAAATAGTCACCCCAAAAATGAAAATGTAATAAAAACTTTTAGGGTCGGAGGGTAAAATGTAGGGTAGGTCGGGTGACAGGAAACAAGAGTATTTTTTATTTTGGTCTTACTACATGTATATACCCTCCCGCTTTTCAAGCGGAGACATAAATATGGAAATATATGAATATTTATACCCCCCGCTTGCAAAGCAGGAGGGTACATAGTAATCGGTATGTCCGTCCGTCCGTCTGTCCGTCAGATAACAGATTCATCACAGTTTGTTATACCATTAATTGGCAGGAAAACATATCCAGGCAGTTACATGTATTTGTGCTTCGAAATGGGGTGAGATTAGATTCTAACACTGCAAGGTATCAATCAATTTTAAAAACAAAATAAGAAACAAGATATACTTGTAAAACACAGATGTCCCCATATAATCCTACATATCACTATGCTTCCATCCTATAATAATTCTACACACCGCTATGATCCTATCCTGATACATGTACTGTAGACGTACATTTTTCCACGGGGTCATAATTTCGCGGAAGCTCAACTTCTGTTAGTTTAATCACGGGTAGAAAATTACACGGATTTTCTAGGTTGTCACTATATGCCTAACATTTATATCAAGTATGCTTGGAAAAATTTCCGCGGATAATTTGTGACTGCGTACATAGTGTAAATTAATACCACTCGGAAAAAGTACTTCAACAGTATTCGTACACAGCACTATGTTTCTAGCCTGCTAATTCTACACATCGCTATGCCTTTATTCAGATAATCATAAACGTCGTATGCTCCTATCGTGATACATGTAACCGTACACATCACTATGCTTCTAAACTGATTATCCTACACATGGCTTTGCTTCTATTCAAATAATCCTACAAATCACCGTTTTTCTATCCTGATACATGTAATTGTACACATCACTATGCTTCTACCCGGATAATCCTACACATCGTTATGCTCCTATCCTGATAAATTAATCCTACACACCTCTATGCTCTTAACCTGATAATGTAATCGTACACATCACTACGCTCCTAACCTCCTAATCCTATCATGATAAATGTTATCGTACACATCGCTCTGCCCCTGCGCTAAAACATGTATTCATAAAACCCCATGCTTCTACCCTGATTAATTTTACACATTACTTTACTGCTATCCAAATAATCCCACACATCACCATGATTCTACTCTAATAATCCTACACATCGCTATGTTTCTACCCTGTAAATCTTACATATCGCTATGCGTTTACCCTGATAATTCTACATATCGCTATGTTTCTACCCTGATAATCCTAAATATTACTATACTTCTATCCTGATAATCCTACATATCGTTATGCTTTTAGCCTGATAATCCTACATATCGCTATGCTCCTACCTTGATAATCCTACATATCACTATGCTTCTACACTGATAATCCTACATATCGCTATGCTTCTACCCTGGTAATCCTACATATCGCTACGCTTCTACCCTGATAATCCTACACATCACTATTCTTCTACCTTGATAATCCTACATATCACTATGCTTCTACACTGATAATCCTACATATCGCTATGCTTCTACCCTGATAATCCTACATATCGCTATGCTTCTACTCTGATAATCCTACATATCACTTTGCTTCTATCCTGATAATCCTACATACCACTATGCTTCTACCCTCATAATCCTACATATCATTTTGCTTCTACCCTGATAATCCTATATATCACTTTGCTCCTACCTTGATAATCCTATACCGGTATATCGCTATGCTTCTACCCTAATAATCCTACATATCACTTTGCTTCTACCCTGATAATCCTACATATCGCTATACTTCTACCCTGATAATCCTACATATCGCTATGCTTCTACTCTGATAATCCTACATATAACTTTGCTTCTATCCTGATAATCCTACATACCACTATGCTTCTACCCTCATAATCCTACATATCATTTTGCTTCTACCCTGATAATCCTATATATCACTTTGCTCCTACCTTGATAATCCTATACCGGTATATCGCTATGCTTCTACCCTAATAATCCTACATATCGCTATACTTCTATCCTGATAATCCTACATATCACTATCATGCTTCTACCCTGATGATCCTACATATCGCTATGCTTCTACCCTGATAATCCTACATATCGCTATGCTTCTACCCTGATAATCCTACATATCACTATGCTTCTACCCTGATAATCCTACATATCGCTATGCTTCTACCCTGATAATCCTACATATTACTATACTTCTATCCTGATAATCCTACATATCACTATGCTTCTACCCTGATAATTGTACATATTACTATACTTCTATCCTGATAATCCTACATATCACTATGCTTCTACCCTGATAATCCTACATATTACTATACTTCTATCCTGATAATCCTACATATCACTATGCTTCTACCCTGATAATCCTACATATCACTATGCTTCTACCCTGATAATCCTACATATCGCTATGCTTCTACCCTGATAATCCTACATATTACTATACTTCTATCCTGATAATCCTACATATCACTATGCTTCTACCCTGATAATCCTACATATTACTATACTTCTATCCTGATAATCCTACATATCGCTATGCTTCTACCCTGATAATCCTACATATTACTATACTTCTATCCTGATAATCCTACATATCGCTATGCTTCTACCCTGATAATCCTACATATTACTATACTTCTATCCTGATAATCCTACATATCACTATGCTTCTACCCTGATAATCCTACATATCGCTATGCTTCTACTCTGATAATCCTACATATCACTTTGCTTCTATCCTGATAATCCTACATACCACTATGCTTCTACCCTCATAATCCTACATATCATTTTGCTTCTACCCTGATAATCCTATATATCACTTTGCTCCTACCTTGATAATCCTATACCGGTATATAGCTATGCTTCTACCCTAATAATCCTACATATCGCTATGCTTCTACCCTGATAATCCTACATATTACTATACTTCTATCCTGATAATCCTACATATCGCTATGCTTCTACCCTGATAATCCTACATATTACTATACTTCTATCCTGATAATCCTACATATCACTATGCTTCTACCCTGATAATCCTACATATCACTATGCTTCTACCCTGATAATCCTACATATCGCTATGCTTCTACCCTGATAATCCTACATATTACTATACTTCTATCCTGATAATCCTACATATCACTATGCTTCTACCCTGATAATCCTACATATTACTATACTTCTATCCTGATAATCCTACATATCGCTATGCTTCTACCCTGATAATCCTACATATTACTATACTTCTATCCTGATAATCCTACATATCGCTATGCTTCTACCCTGATAATCCTACATATTACTATACTTCTATCCTGATAATCCTACATATCGCTATGCTTCTACCCTGATAATCCTACATATTACTATACTTCTATCCTGATAATCCTACATATCACTATTCTTCTACACTGATAATCCTACATATCGCTATGCTTCTACCCTGATAATCCTAAATATCGCTATGCTCCTACCCTGATAATCCTACATATTACTATACTTCTATCCTGATAATCCTACATATTACTATACTTCTATCCTGATAATCCTACATATCGCTATGCTTCTACCCTGATAATCCTACACATCACTATGCTTCCATTCTGATGATACTACACATTACTATTCTTCTATCTTGAGCATATTTATGTCAAAGACTGTTTCATGACATGTTTACACATGTATTTTGTTTAATACATTAAGATATACAAAAAGACTACCTACAAAAAAGGCAGATTTTGCATTTATTTATGGTAGAAAAAATTCGTTTTATATGCAATTACCGATTTACGTATTTGAGATACACATATATTTAGCATTTTGAAGAATTTTGAACATTTGCAAAAATACCACATATTTGTAAACCTTTGCGTTATAGACAATCTACCTCACATTCATCCATAATGCTTCATAGATAACTTGAATGCTGCCACAAAAGAACATTGAAGATAAAAGATCGATATATATGTAGTTATCTCCACTTCACTTTCAATCCCAACATCATTTTCATATGTGTACTTGATTGTTTTTTTTAGTTCAGTTTTTCAGTAGTATTTATCTCGGTTTTATTTCACCATGCGTTACAAATTGCAATTGTATATTGTGTTCTTAATTACGGATAGATAACAAAATAGCATGATTTACGAAAGTAACCTTTTTAAAATTAATCATTATTCATGTTTCATTATAAGAGAATCCTGTAAATGAATTCCTGCAAGGAGTAAATTTTTTCCATCAATTTATTTCGGCATTTTAGTAAGCATTACCATTTTAAAGGAAAATGTTGCTATAGTAATTAGAGATTTAAAGATTTTTATCCAATAAAAATGCATATATAGAAGCAAATTTAATGTATCATACAAATCGTTGATGTCACTGTTTTAAATTGTTTCCCTTTGTGTCAAAAGAAACTTTTTTCCTATTGTTAACCTTTAATTTTACAAGCCGTGTTTCTGTAAATAAAACAACTTTTAACATTAACTATCTTTTATTTGTAATTATGGTGTTATTTTACATTTTTGTAGCAAATTATTATTGTTATCCTGTTAAATTTGCTGTTTACAGGTAAATCTTATTGATTTTTGTTTCCGACTATTTGGTATTGATGCACCTATATAGAGGAGGAGGCAGGGGTGGTTATGGAGTTTCCAGATTTAGTAAGGCAAGTCAAGCAAATCGTTCAAAAGTGGCCCGAATAAAAAAAAAATTTCGTCATTATTGCCATACTAAAACGGAAACTTCATTTTAAACTTATTATCTGCTGTTTTCAATGTTTTTCATATGTAAATATTTTCTTGTTTAAATGTTACATTTCAAAAGCTTATGTACATACATGTACAGTGAAACCTCTCAAAACAAGCTTTCCTCTAATTCGGCTGATTTTTAAGTCTCCAACAGATACCTAAAATTCTTTTACAAATAAATTCTCATTTTAAAGAAAGGCCAACCCTGAAAACTGGTTATTGGCCACTTCTATAATTACTACAAACAGTGAGAAACTTAGGTAATTTTACCAAAGTATATTGACCTCTTTTAATTTATATACAAGTATACTGTAACTAGGAAACACATTATACTGTAGATTCCTAATTATACGCGAGGAATTAATTTCCGCGTAATTTCGCCAGAAACGTCGCTCGCGAAAAAATATTTCTCGCTTTTATTTTTATGGTGCTGAGATCTATGTAAATTCTTTGATCAACCGCCCATTCGCGAATTATAATTCTCGCGATTTGACGTGAAAGACCCAGTTCGCGATAAAAAGTACTCGCGAAAAATAAGGAATTTACAGTACTTTCTTTAGCCAGAGGTATGCTAGGTATTTAACGAATGGTTATAGGGTAAAGTCTCACCCCCTTCCCTCGATTTTTAACTCCGGGGATAGTTGGATGCCCAAATTATATTTATGACACTTTTCTTTTATGTGTAGTATAGGGAAAAAACAGGAATACCCCAAAATAATCGTTCCATGCAAAAAAAAAAAAAAAAAAAAAAAAAAAAAAAAAATTAAGATGAGTATTACTGTGAAGTGACCTTAGACTTGAACATTAAAATATCTTCGCCCCCCCCCCCCCCCCCCAACCCGGTGGAAGATGTATAATATGTCAAAGTACAGTTTGGATACATGTAATTAATTGTACATCGTCGGATAGCCACGAGTGATCTCATCTTTTACTCATCATCCGGGTCATCCACGGGTATCCGACGCATTGTCCTTGGATGGAGGCATTATTTATGCTAGGGATTTGACTCCTAGGGGCAGGGTTGGGCTTCAATGAGAGGTCAAAGTTATACAAGGAATATATAGTAAAAGCTTCTTCTCAAGAAAGTCAATCCATATTTAGTCTTATTAGAACAGATCTATCGAACCATCTTCAAGTGGTGTAGATTCAAATATGTTCCAATCATGACCCCCGGGATAGGGTGAAGCCACAAGACGGGTTCAAAAATTATACAAAGGAAGGGTCCATATACAAATAAAAAATGGGTTAAAATATTTGGACCACCTCAATTCATACATAACTATTTTTTTAAAGATCATATTATTTAGATTAGTTTTAAGATCCTATATTTTCAGCTTTTCTTAGAACTGTACAGAGATCTTATTGGAGCCAGTGGAAAAGCCCAGCAGAAACATGAGAAATACAGTATATCAACAATGTCATGATTCATGAAGGTACATGTACATCTACGTGATCTTAAATTTTTAATGATATTTTATACAGTCGATTAATTATTTTGATTTTTTTTCCTTTTTAGAAGAATGACAATCAAATTAAAAAAATATTGAAAATGATGTTTCCCTCTCACATTTTATAATTTCCCAAGAAAAAAAAAATATTATAATGTTTTAATATGATATTTAATCTACATTTCTTGCTTTATTTTTGAAATGGAAAAAGTGAAGAAAAAAAACTGTAAGACTTAAAGTAACACTGTGTGAAAATAAACTTGTGCTGTAAGAAATATTCTCCAAACTTCTTCATATACAGTACACGTTAAAATGCAATTTAAATTTTTAAAACGAAAAAAATGTTACTGTAAGTGCTGTATAAAAGTATTATAGTGAATTAAAGTTTAGTGGAATAGGGAAACGTAGGGATGATCATTTTTTTAGATCCGTCATTATCACGTCACAATAACGATGGCGTAATAATAGTCATGACGTCACAATAATCTATCCCAAAAATCTCGCTGTTGGAAACAAGAATACACACTGAAAAACATCATGGGTATATTTCAGAGTTGCCTTGGCAAACATAACAGGGTAGGAGTGATGGGGAAGGAAGAAATGAAGGCGTATGAAAAGGTTCGTCAGACAATGATCACGGAGGATTTGACTGAGAGGAAGGGCGGTGTGGCCTTCGATCTAACTTTCCTCACTGCGGAATCAGCACTTAAGCTGCCGACCAGGCCTCCTAGCCGACTGACTACTGACAAAAAAGAGGATTTTGAAAAATGGAGAGGTAAGTTTAATTATTTAAATCCTTGAATAACGCACGGCGCTACATTTTCTACATGTAAATTCGTATTTACAGATTTCATTCTTTAAATTACCTTTTTGTTATTAAACTATAATTATGTGTTTTTTTTATTCATTTTAGAAAACCAAGAAAAGACACAGGTAGAAAAACAAGAGAGGGCCCGGCAGAAAAGAGAAGAGGCCATCGTGCAGAAGAAAATTGAAAGCGCCCACAAGGAAATGGAGCGGCTTGAAAAATACGTCAACATCAGTGATTAATTTTGAAGATGGACTTTCATAAATGAACTGGCATAAAATTTCCTCCAGGCAGAACATTTTATTTATATGGCCTGGCGAAAAATGGACTGGCATAAAATTCATCCAAAACTTATTATTTCTAAATTACAAATCATTTGGACCCAAGGAGGGGACACCCGAGCTCTTTTATCCCGCTGCTCTCTTTGGCTGTAAATTTTATATTTTCGTTTTTTAGACCTATCTTTAAAATTTTCCAGAATGTTGGCCTCATAAACAGACGAGACTAACATGGCTGACAAAATTTTACTATTCTAAATTCATCTTTGGCTTTTCCTTTCTGGTACCGAAGCAAGAGAGATAGATCGTGATGCCGAGTTACCAGACCAAAATTACTTCCAACTATTTCGAACATTTTGGCATTTCAGGGAACTCCGTTTTAACAGGGGTTCCCTGTCAAAACTTTTGAAATTGTAAATGAAACATCCATTTTGAGATGTCTTAAAGCTCCGTTGTCCTCTCCTTTCTGAATTTCTTTTTGGCACGGATAATTGAACTTCTATTAATAAAAATATTATTTGCCGCTGATCGAGTTGTTTTTCTTCATTCTATTAGTACACATTTTTAAACAAGACCCTTGGAATTCTGTACTGTAAAAATAAATTCATATTATTTTTTTTTCAAATTGTGCTGCATAGATATAAAATATATTTGGATAATATTTTTAACATTCATAATATTTTGATGGAAGAATTACACTTGCATTAATGAATTCGACCTTGATGAAATAAAGTCGACTGAATTTTAAAAAACATAAATGAAAGCAACCTCTAGCACATCTTATTATGTTTGTAAAGTTCACTGGTATTCATAGTAACAAATTAAAAAAATACAATATAAGACAAAAACGTACACAATTTCTACATTGAGTATATATTGAGTATATGTAACTATTCAGTGAATGGCAAGTTAGTTTGATCATTAAGTAGCATCTATGATGTTTTCTTGGCAGTCCTATTGTCTCTTTGTCTTAGCGTATATGCTCTGTAGTAAAAATTCCCGAATAGGATTATTAGAGAAATTGCGTAAAGAAAAACAGCAATGTTAAAACTCTGCGGAAAATCACAGTCTGTTATGAGGTTGTATCCAGTATGGACAACAAAGGCGAAAAACTGAATCTGGAAAAGAAAGAATATTGGTTAGAAATAGCGCACTGATTGATTGATTGTATATTGTTTAATGTCCCTCTCGAGAATTTTTCACTTATATGGGGACGCCACTGCTTGCCAGTGGAGAGATGTAAATTTTGCCCTCTACTGCACCTGGTATTTAGGGCCATTGAGCAGGGAGGGATCTTTTTCGTGCTGGTACCTACTGCGACAGGGGACCTCGATTTTACGGTCTCATCCGAAGGACCGGTCTCTACGTCCCACAGTGTGATTTGAACCCACGACATAAAATTCAACTCCGTACTTCGCGACTGTAGAGCAGACGCTTTAACCTCTACACCACGCGGGCATTAAATAACGCATTGAATAAATAAGACAAGAAAAAACGATTCTACAATTTAAGTGGGGGGATCATATGCATCTCTTGAGGGATATGGAGATGATCTATATACACCTACATGCGAGAAATGCTTCATTTAAAATTATAAACTGAGACTTTTAAGTTTTCTATTTCGGTAGATTTTCAGATTTCTCTTTCATACCTAATTCTAAATTTTTGCCAGTTTTGTTCCTTACTCACCAATTGGAGTCTAGTTAGATATCTCTTCCACCAGAGGTACTTCTGAACATTGGGTCCCAGTAGCGAGAGGGCGTAGTACGAATACATGAAGATATGGACGAATGAATTCAACATACCCGTAAAGAATGCTGAAAAATATTTTTTAAAAACATTTATTTAAAAAAAATATATGTACTCGTAACACTTGTTTTTTAAAACGATTTATTGTATTTCATTTAGACAGCAAAATACATGATTAAAAAATGTAATCGTCAAAGTTAAATAAGATGTTCTTTATCTCTTATGAAATATAAACTGCATGAAAAGTTAGATTTTCACATAGATTTAAAAAAATGAATTTGCTACCGTGGAACTCTATATCCAGCCACAATGCAACAAAGATTTTTGTATTTCATCGAATGGATAATAGTTGAAGTTTTGCCGCGAAAGTAAAAAAGAGGCCCAGGGGCCACAGCGCTCACCTGAGCACATCGGGCTTGAATTTACTCCCACCCCCCCTCCAGGCATTCATCATTTGAACAAACTAGAATCTACACTACCTGAGGATGATTCCATATATATATCACTAATCATAGCTTTGAAGTACTTGAAAAGAAGATTTTAAAAGGTTTCCATATATATCCCTATGTAAAACTTGGGTCGGCCATTTTGGCCCCACCCTAGCCCCAGGGGTCATGATTTGAACAAACTTGAATATGCACTACCTGAGGATGATTCCACATGAGTTTCATCTTTCCTGGCCCAGTGGTTCTTGAGAAGGATTTTTAAAGATTTTTTCTATATATTCCTATGTAAAACTTGGGTCGGCCATTTTGGCCCCACCCTTACCCCGGGGGTCATGATTTGAACAAACTTTAATCTACACTACTTGAGGATGATTCCACATGAGTTTCATCTTTCCTGGCCCAGTGGTTCTTAAGAAGAAGATTTTTTAAAGATTTTTCCTAAATATTCCTATATAAAACTTGGGTCGGCCATTTTGGCCCCACCCTTGCCCCGGGGGTCATGATTTGAACAAACTTGAATCTACACTACCTAGGGATGATTCCACATGAGTTTCATCTTTCCTGGCCCAGTGGTTCTGGAGAAGAAGATTTTTAAAGATTTTTCCTATGTATTCCTATGTAAAACTTGGGTCGGCCATTTTGGCCCCACCCTTGCCCCGGGGGTCATGATTTGAACAAACTTGAATCTACACTACCTGAGGATGCTTCCATATGAGTTTCATCTTTCCTGGCTCAGTGGATCTGGAGAAGAAGATTTTTAAAGATTTTTCCTATGTATTCCTATGTAAAACTTGGGTCGGCCATTTTGGCCCCACCCTTGCCCCGGGGGTCATGATTTGAACAAACTTGAATCTACACTACCTGAGGATGCTTCCACATGAGTTTCATCTTTCCTGGCCCAGCGGTTCTGGAGAAGAAGATTTTTTAAAAATGCCATTAATTTTTAACAAATTCATGATTATCTCCCCTTGGAAAAGGGCGTGGCCCTTGATTTGAACAAACTTGAATCCCCTTTACCCAAGGATACTTTGTGCCAAGTTTGGTTGAAATTGGCCCAGTGGTTCTTGAGAAGAAGATGAAAATGTGAAAAGTTTACGCCGACGACGACAACGACGACGACAACGACAACAACAGACGACGGACAAATTTTGATCAGAAAAGCTCACTTGAGCCTTCGGCTCAGGTGAGCTAAAAAGTCAAAATAATGCGTCTCTAAAAGATTACAGACATGTGACTTACATTGACCACCTGCAACGTATTTTACACCAAACCACCAGTTAAATATCATACTGCTGTGATGGTACACGTGCAAAAAGGTCACCTGGTCAAACTTTTTGCGCATTATGAAAAACACCTAAAAAGGAATTCGACATTTCATATTTAATGCATGTATCTTTGATATTTCTTATAAAATACACATTACTAATATATATATTTACATTTCCAATGTCTTTGTCCGAGATAAAATTACCAATTGTAAATGTAATTGATTTCCTCATGAATGTTTTGGCGCGGTTCCAAAAAAACCACGTGCAGGGCGGGACAAAAACCTAGAGAGAAGCAGGCTTGGAGCCCGTGGATTGGCGGAATCAAAGCATGTAAATATAAGGAATACTGCTGTTTTTCGAATTCATGAAGATGATCAAAAATTGGCTTGTGTGATAATTTTATGCATAAACGCCTTCGGCGTTTATGCAAATTATCACACAAGCCAATCCATTGATCACTTCATGAATTCGAAAAATAAGACAGTTATTCCTTAAATCATCTCAGAAAAAAATTGCTCAAAAATTATTTTTTTTCAATTTGCTCTAAATTTTATAATTTCTTTTGGGGGTATTATAAATTATAATAGCTCAAAAAATTATCAGTACTAGTATTTTAAAATTTGCGAACATCTGGATACGAATGAGAAAAAGTAACAAATTATTACATACTGTATCAAGCAATTCAATCACTTTGGAAAAGAAGAACCACCAGCAAACATTGGCCATCTACAAGAATAAAGAATGAATATGTTCATAGTCTAACATTTTATAAAATATTTCACCCATGAAAAAATTGGTGGTAATAATTTTTACCGGGTGTTTTTTTTTTCTTCACTAAAGTTTTTGACTCTTGTGTTACGAGACAATAAATAGACAAATGGACAAACTGATGACACTCTTTGAATAGAACCTTTTTTGTGGTAAGTTAACGGTAAATGTATACCATCAAATTACTTTGATAATTGATTCAATATTTGTAAATGTCTTGCCATAGAAAATATTTTTTTTCTAGAGACCATGTTGTGAAAACTAAGTTGTAGATCATAGCTGTTAATTTTTACGTGTGAAAATATCTTTATGTTTGAAAAATTATAAAATGATGCCAAGGTCTTAAAACTATGTAAACATGTACATACTCTCATAGCTAGAGGACTCTCTGAATAGTCAACAGGCTGACATAAATAACTGTAGTTAGATCTGAGAGAGGTGATCAGAAACTGAAACATAATGAAAAAATTATTTTATTCGAAAATCTTAAATTGCCTTCATTCAAATTGTAAACACCTACTTTCTTAAACAAAAATGACAAAGTTAGCCCCTCTAAATATCGGTCAATATTCTGAATTACCTTTCATTGATTTTCATACTTAAAACAGTTGTAAATACCAAATATAGGCCATTGTATTTTACTTAAAAAAAATAAAATGTTTAAAGTAATCCGTACCTCCTTAAACATGTACACTGATAGAATCACTAGAGCTACATTATAAGGAAACAAGAGGTATTTGATGTTGAAAGGGTTTCTGCCCGCCATGATACGAGGACCAGCTACTACAACCGCAATGTACGCCACAAAAAACATGATGACTGGTATAGGGGTCGCCATTAATACCCAGTTTTCAACTCTCTTATCTGTAAAATCCATGCAAAACAGATCAAGATACATGCATACGTTTTGGAGTGAAATTCAGTGAATTCAAATTTGGAAAGTTCAATTAAAGTACAGTACTACATTATCCAAATTTTTTTTTTAGTAAAATGTAAATGTTAGATATTATACTCTTCTATTAATGTGCATATATAATAGCAACAACATATTTATCGTATATAGATTTTTTTGAAAATTTAAACATTATATACAGTGTATATATTTTCACTCTAAAGACCTACAACTCTTATTTGTTTTAAAAAACAAAATAATTGATTAAAATTTTGTTCTTACCTCCCCTTGACAAGGTGTCATAGTAGAACTCTTTCGCAGAATCAAAATGCCCCATTTTTCACCTGTAAAATTCTATTTAAAAAACAAAACAAAACAAAACATGATGCATTAAACAAAGAAGAAGTTTGATCCGTCGAAGTTTTGTTGATAATTAAAATGGCATGAACTTTAATCCAAAATGTGTTTCCGTACATAGAGCAATTTTACTGTTAAACTGTTCATAATTTTGGTCTGACATTTTTTATATGAAACAAGAAGCTTCACAATTGAGTTTTACAATAGAATTTTAAAAAATATTTTTAAAATCATTTTAAAAGTAATATCCATTACCGGGATTAGAAATTATGAAGAATAAATCGCTACTAACTGAACTTCAGCATCTTTGCATTTACCATGTCGGTTCCGAATTTATAATTGAATCACAAACTCAAACATAGATAATTCTATAACTGATAGCATATTTTCACTGTCAGTATTTATGTTCTTTCATATAAAGTATAACAAGAATAAAGTTTACCTGCAATCACAGTTTTAAATGACCTTTAACCGAATTCAGCATTGCTTTATCTAGTACGGAAAGCTGTAACGATCAAAATTTAAGTAAACATATCTATTTATATCCATGGCCTTTGTTTCGCGAGATAATCGTCTTAAAATTTACTTTTATCAGAAAATCTTTTACCCAGAAAGGTTGAGAGGACAATTTTAATTGTTTACAACATGAAAATGACACTAATCGTAATACTAGTATTCGTGGAAAAGCAAGAATTGTGAACCTGTTTTTACGCACTTTTTTTCCGCGGATGCTGCTTCACGCACTCATGATCCTTTCGTCGCGTGTTCGAATCCCACTGTGGGACGTGGAGACAGGTGCTTCGGATGAGACCGTATAAATCGGGGTCCCGTGTCGCAGTAGGTGCTGGCATGAAAAAGATACCTACCTGCTCAATGGCCGTAAGTGTCGAATACATGACAAAATTTGCAGCTCTCCTCTGGCAAATGGTGGCGTCTCCATTTAAATGAAAAAATCTCAAGAGGGACGTTAAGCAACATTAAATCAATCAATTAAACAATTCACACACTTTGAAGAGTTAATACTTTATGCCTTAAAGCGGTCGCCAGACCCCTACCTCTGAAAAAATAAAATTCACCTGCAATCCGAATTCCTGGACCCATCCTAAACATTTCCACAAAACATCAAATTATCACTAGTTTATCGCAAGGAAAATCAGGACTGGCATTTTTCGATTTTGAGCCCTTGTATACAGTACACAAAGGTTATCTGATCGATAATTTGTCAACACGAGCGTTTGTCATCCGCTTTGTGATAAGGTACCAGGTAATTTTGAAATATTTTTATCACATGTATTGGTGTCTTCGATACAGAAATGACACACCATGAAATGGTGGACATTTATAGCCGTTCTTGCTATAGGTAGGTAAAACTTTGGTTAAAATATCTGGATATATCTGTTTGATATTGATATCCATTATCTAATTCTGTAAAATTTGATTTCGAAAAAAAATCTATCAGAATGTTTTTGCATTCACACGACCCAAAATGTATATGTTTTGAGGATACTGTTTTACATGACTGTACATACGTGTATATAACACTATACAGTGTACATGTAGCTTTCATACGATACGATTTTCCGAAAGCAAATGTTATTTATAATCAGTTCGAATACATTAAAAATGCCTGAATAAACAAAGGTGTTCAGATATAGTTCCGCGTTCATGTATCAAAAAGCATTCTTTAGCAGTGGAAGACAATATATATATAGGGTTTAATACATCTTTTTCAGGATTCAAAAAATTTGTTCTAATATGTTAAACAACCAGGCAATACTTTGTTGAATGATACATGCATGTCATACTCAGCATTTATTGTATGTGCAGCATCTCATAATCATAACAATACAATATGTAAACATCAACCTTATGCACAAAAATTGTATACAAACAAGTGCATGATTGTTATCATTTCTGTGTATCTCCGATAAGATTCACTAATGATTTGTATATGAATATACCTATAAATAATATAAAATTGATGTAAAGGGAACATACATTCATTCACAAAGTAGTTTACTAGCGCAAAGAGCTAGGATATTCCTTGCAATATATGGGTCACTTATATTGACAATATGTACATTGCGTAAATGCATGTTTGTTTTTGTTTTATCTCTTATATGTACAGAACCCTACCAAATAGTTTTCCGGCTTAATTTTTCTTTTGCAGCCAATGCCAGAGGAGGTCGTGGCGGATCTAGAGGGGGGCGTTATGGGGGTGGTTCCTACAGAAGCAGTAGAGGTTATAGATCCGCTTTCAGGGGTAACCGTATCTCCGGCTCCCGTAGTATTCGGACCGCCCTGCTGCTTGGAACTGTGTACGGAGCTGCTCGGTACCGCATGAGAGCCAGTTATACTGAACATGGCACGTGTAAGTGCATTTTGTCTTCTAGAACTTAATTTTGTTTATATGAAGTGATATCAGATAATATTTCCATTGCTATTTGTTTTCTTTGTGATAACCTTGAAAGTTTGGTGAGTTGATTTCTTGATCATTCTACTGGAATGTAAATTTCGCCAATCAATAGGTCAGGAGCTAAGGTGGCTTAATTTGCTTCGTCCTTTATGCAAATTAACCCATGTTTCTCACTATCGCTGATGCACTGGCATACACTACTCACTAGACAGTGATGACAAACCATTTTACATTCATCTGTGTCGACATGGATCGTTGATTTTCTTTAAATTCTAGCTTGTACACTTTCATAGTAATATTCTTGTTTAGCAATTATCCAAGAACTTTAATGTTTTTAAAATTTAAAAAAATCAAAATCTTTTTTTCCTTTAGTTTTTTTTATATTTTACTTTACAGTGCCCAAAGTTTGCTACAACGACAAGTATGACAAGAGCCCTAATGGCAGCGTATCATACAAGGGCCGGTTTTTCTGCCCACTGGACGATACTATGTCTGATGATTACAAATACTGTTGTGGTGAGGAGGGACTTCAATACTGCTGTCCTTTCTGGACTGTGTACGTTTAAAGTCGGACATTGAAAAAATTCAATCAGTTATGTAGCTGCAGATCTGTAGCTCGCTTGCCTGAAAAAAATTGGAGACTATCATGCGGTCTGTCAATATATTTTTAATTTCTCGGAGTGCTACACTCCTGCAGCTAGCAAATAGGATGTTTATGTTCTCAAGAAATGTTTGTTGTAAAAGTTAAGCGTATTGATAAAGTGAATATTAATCTGGATACCAAAAGCAATATTTTCAAGGTTTTGAAACTGATTTTGATCGAGAATCTTATATACATGTATAATGGAAATTATATCACAATTTTTTTTTAAACTTAATATAATTCATTATACTAACAACAGGGGGACAATTGTTGGATTGGTGATTGGGATCATTGTCGCTACTGTGTTGCTGTTTGTTGGCGTATTTTGTGTGGTTAAACGTATAAAGACATCCAGACCAAGGAGGCATACGGCCACAGCAGAGAGGCCAAGTAAGTCAAGATAGACACCTGTAAAGTGCATGTACATATAGATGCATTATTTTATCATATTAATTTTAAACGCATGCCATTGCACAAGTATGCTTTGCAAAGTAACATTTGATAGTGTAACTCAGTTAATTTCTGTTAAGCAATGTAATTTTTTGAATCACTTTCATTAGAAAGAAATTACATGTAGCATTTACCAAAAAGATAATTATAACAATCATTTTATTATAATTTTCATTTTCTTTCTAGAATTTTCAGACATATACACTACTAGCACTCATGATAGTCCTCCACCGTCGTACGAAATGGCAACAGCAGACAAAAAACCGCCATCACCCTTTCTTTCTTGAGAAGTTGATTGCCCTATAGAGAAATCACTCACCCCCATACCGGACCAAGAATTCAGAACTGAATATGCTGGACATGCCGTAATTATATAATATCGTCAGAGTCAAATGAATTTAAAAAGCAATACTACTATTTCAATGACGTCCACTGTTTATCATTCATTAATTATCACATTCTCCCTTCGATGCATTCAAAACGACTTTCTTGGACCTGTATGCCGGTGTTGTTGTTGTTTTCTATGAATGTTTCGAATTAATTAAGTGTAGCATAAAGAAGCAATTCAATTCGACGTCAGGAAAATACTTTTTCTGCCAAAATTATTTGTGAATTGTGTTGTGAAGAACTTTAACATGTGTATTAAATACTAATTAGACCGATTAAGTTATAAGGAATACCTTCTAAAGTTGAGGGTGGTTTACAATAATTATTACATTATGAATGCATTAAAGCAGACATTTTACAGTAGAACTTCGGTATCTCGAAAATCGATATCTCGAACATATTGAATACCGGTATGTCGATATGAGCTAGTAAGCCCTGACATTTTTTTCTAAACCAAATTTAATTTCGATACTAGCTAGTATCCGAATCCTCGGATGGCTCGATTTTTTTTTCTATTCACATCAAGTTTGGCTCAATGTTCATTGATGACGTACTATTTCTTTTATTGCGAGACTGTTTTCTAAGAAAGCTACATGTATTGTAAATTTATATGTAAAGAAAACTTTAAAAGGTAAGATACATGATATATATTATTCTTACCTCGAAGGAAGTTGTTTTGTGTTGATTTGCTTGTTGTTGTAAACTGTATATATGAACAAACGTCTTTAACAAAAGCAACAGTTACTTTCTAGATCTGTTTTAATCATAAGTCACACAAGATCATTGAGATTTTTAATTATTTACTTCAAACTTGTGTTCTCCTCTTTGAAATGCATATATTTCTTATTTAAAATTGTTTTTGAAATACTTCGTGAAAAAATATATGTAAATTTTTTCGGTTCATATTCTTTATACTAGTATTAAAATTTCAAAAAATAAATATACTACACAACTGTTTTTATTTAAGGAGGCTGGGGGTCAACAAATAAACAACCAGATTTAACTTATTTTTTTTAAAATACGTATCTTAAGCTACCAACTATCATTTGGCAAAGAAAAAATTCATACATTTTAGTTTTAAAATTTGACCATTTTTGTATATCTTTATACGGAGCTCTTCTTCTAAAGGAGATCGAAATAGTCTGAAAATGGCTGCAACTCCCAAGCCCCTTTGAATAACACTGTACAAAATAGGTTATAATAGTACGACACTTAACTTGGGACACGACATAGTCCAGAATTTTTACTACCATTTCTAATTATAATATCAAAAATATTTTTATATCACTTGGTGTGATTTCTTAGAAGTATTCCAGGGTCTCCCATGGGGGAATGGTGGGATTTTCAGTCCCACCAACTATCCGACCATTTTCCCATGGGAGAAAAAAAAGTCAGATGGGATATTTTCTCCTAGGGGAATTTATCTCCCAAATATTTATTCAAATGGGATAAATCCCACGGATATTGCCACTGAATTATTTTTTCCAATACATTGTTATATTTGGAACAATTCTATATATAATGATGAGAGATTTGTTACTGTCATAATTTTTGGGGCATATTCCATGTTTCACAATGTTTAGGAGAAATTGTTTGATTGTAAATATCCGTGGGATTTATCCCATTTGAGCAAATTTGTGGGAGAAAAAATCCCCTGGGAGAAAATATCCCATCTGACATTTTTTCTCCCATGGGAGAATGGTGGGATAGTTAGTGGGATTGAAAATCCCACCATTTTCCTCTGGAATTCTGAATTTTAGGACTTCATATCTTTAGAAGTGGATGTGTGTGCGAGTTCAACATAAGACCCTGGAATACTGCTAAGAAATTCCACCATGTGATATAAAAATATTTTGGATATCATAATCAGAAATGGTAGTAAAAAGTCTGGACTATGTCGTGTCCAGAGTTAAATGTCGTACTGTTATTATTTGTAATTTCATTTGGTTATTAGGACGACGAAACGATTGGAAAAATGCATATTACGTCATTTCCACATGTTATATACTGTATAACATTGAAATAAGCGGGTAAAATTCGACACGGACGTCTGAGAAAGACCGAGTGGAAATCACTGTAACCTCAACTTAGACCTGTCAGTACCCTGGCTCTTTAGAAATTGCTCTGATACTCGGAACATACTGTTGAATATTAAATTAGTTAAGGGAATCTGTCGTCACCCACCAAGGATTTGAACTGTAAACGGCCACACAAGCTTCAATAACAAGCAGAAAACCCATTAATTTGCTCACTTTCTGAACTTCTTTACTACAAAGTTACTTTTCCTTTACATTCGGTGTAAAACTAACCCCACTTAGATTCCCGTCGGAATTCCAATAGGTCATGGGATCAAAATATGTCTAAATAAACCTATCCAAACTTAGAATGTTGAATATCTTTTGTGAAAAATGTAAACCTGTGCTCTAGAAATTTTATCAAGAACAAGATCAAGCACAAAAGAAAACACTGTTTTGCCCATCCGACTTTTGCCTTTGTTTTAACAAACCTGTTAGAGAATAAGGAAGTTTTTCTAAAGGTTAACAGAATCATTTTGGGTGGGGGGATTTCAGGGTTAAAATTTGGTATTTCCCCCACTCAGTTTTGTATTTACCTCTACTCTGTGAAAATTATATCTTCAAATTGCGTAATAAATCGAATATTCTCGTTTTTTCTTTCTTTTACGATCCCTGTACTCTCCGCAACAGGAACTAACAGTCTATTTACATGTAAATGACGCCGTCACGGTTGCCTTAACGTTTTTCAAAGTATTGACCAGTCAGGCGGATCCGGGTTAAATAGTAGGGCAGTTGACAGACAACTGCAAGGTAAATAAATGGGTGTGTGAGCGACAGTAGATTAGCTGTGATTTTGAAATAACCAGGATACCTATATCATCAGAGTGTTTGCAATCACAGAAAATACAACATACCAAACATGAAATGGTGGTCTTTTATAATCGTCCTCGCCATAGGTAAGTAGGAATTGTGATTTTATAAGTGAGAAACGATCAGCAGATTTCCAGATTTCCTTTCGTTGCTAACTACATGTAGCTTAACACATGATAAAACAAAACACAGTCTGAGAATGTATATATCCTGTCCAGCAAATGGTGTAGCGAAGAATTTCAAGTATAAGTTCTGTTCAAAATATGTGTGACGAGAAAGAAAATCGCGAATTGATCGATTCTGTTTTACATATGAAAAATTACGCAACGCAGAAAAAGGATTACTAAAGCTTGTTTATCAATGACGAAGATTATTAATTTATTTACTTATAGGCAACTAGGTGCATGAGCATTTCAATTAATACATGTACATAGTAATTTTGTAAAATCTTCAGCATCCTTCGGTTTCTAGCTTTTCAATGAATTTAACATGAGACAACTTACTGCTGAGTTCTTGTCAGAAAAAAAGTAAATTAAATTGATTATTTGCAGTTTTCTCTCCGGTTTACCTGGAATCAATAATATATTCACCGAAGCATGAATTGAGAGATGCTCGGTACTAATCGAACCTGCCAAAGATGAGAACAGGAAGTGAAGGAATTGCTTAATTTTTCTAATACTGTATAGATCAGTGAATGATATACATGTATGTTACAATCATGATTATAGAATAATCATGAATATGCATTTCATCGTAATTTCAATGTGCGAGCAATTAAAAGTTTTCTTAACAATGTATATATATATACACAATCCTGATTCGTGGATAAAATTCATACATACTAATATTCTTGAATTTCTCTCAGTTTTGCCATATACCGAACTTAAAGTGATAGTTAAAATATTTCAGTTTTTCTGGAATCCACACAGTAAAACCCTCTTTTAGATGCAGGAAGTTTCCTGATCACATTAGTGCATGACAAGACCGACGTATCAAAACTTTTAAATGAGTTTCCTGGTCTCAAATAATGCTGCATCTACTTAAAAGCTACAGGTGTCTCTACCTCTTTACAAAAGTAATTCATATAATGGAGATGAAAGAAAAATTGTGCATACATTGTCACATTGTATTTTTGTCCCCCGCTTGAAAAGTGGGGGATATTAATTTGGGTTTGTCCGTCTGTCCGTCCGTCCGTCCGTCTTTCTGTCTGTCTGTAACGCTTTCGTTTCCACACGATATCTCGAGAACCCTTTGAGCTTTTGCAATGAAATTTAGCATAGCAACTCCCTATGGACTAAAGAAGACCCCTATTGATTTTGAGGTCAAAAGGTCAAGGTCATAAATAAGCAAATTCTGTTTGTTAAAACACTTTCGTTTCCACACGATATCTCTAGAACCATTTGTGCTATTGCAATGAAATTTTTGTCCCCCGCTTGAAAAGTGGGGGATATTAATTTGGGTTTGTCCGTCCGTCCGTCCGTCCAACCGTCTGTCCGTCCGTCCGTCCGTCTTTCTGTCTGTCTGTAACGCTTTCGTTTCCACACGATATCTCGAGAACTCTTTGAGCTTTTGCAATGAAATTTAGCATAGCAACTCCCTATGGACTAAAGAAGACCCCTATTGATTTTGAGGTCAAAAGGTCAAAGGCCAAGGTCATAAATAAGCAAATTTTGTCTGTTAAAACACTTTCGTTTCCACACGATATCTCGAGAACCATTTGAGCTATTGCAATGAAATTTTATATAACAACTCCCTGTAGCCTAATGAAGATCCCTATTGATTTTGAGGTCAAAAGGTCAAAGTTCAAGGTCGTAAATTTATACATTCTGTCTGTGTGTAATACTATCATTTCCGGGCGATATTTCAAGAAGATTTTGAGCTTATGCAATGTAATTTTATACCAAAACTCCCTAGGACGTCTCTCGCCCCTCTCAAAGTGCCCCGCCCCGTTTGTTTTATTAGTATTTATAGTATTACATGTCGCTATTTTTAGCGCAGGGGCATGAGGAGAGTTATTACATATAAAACAGGTTCTCGGCGGACTTTATGTTCTTATTACATCTATTAGAACTGTTTAATAAAGGCTAAATAAATCAAACACCATGGATTGTGTAAAATTTTGAGAATACCGAACATGAAAATATGAATATATACATGTATGTGACTTCAATTCTGCATATACTTCACAGCGCTTAAAGCGATTCCGTGGTCTAGTGGATATGTCTCTCGCTTCAAATGTGAGAGGTCACGGGATCGAATCTTGGTCGAACCATTCTTTTTTTTTTTTTTTTTTTTTTTTTTTTTTTTTTTTTTTAAATACTTTTTTTTTTTTTACTAAATGATAGTATTAAGCATGTGAAATGAAAAATTTATGAGGTTATAAAATCATCATTACAGTGTGATAAACATTCCATATAAAAAAATCTTCTATACACATAATAAAGAATATGCATATTGACATACATGTATTTTATTTGCTTCAGTATACAATGAAGCGCATTGAAGTGGTAAAATTTTCTGTTTGGAAGGAACGTTTTGAGCTATCTTTAGACACGCCCATTTCTTTAGAAAAGAAATATCGGTCAAATGATTCAATCGAATACCTGTAGAATAGGTATTTTATAAATATAACATCCAATGAAACTGACGGTTAACATAAACACCGAGTAAGCACGTGTTCGACTGATACATGTGCTATGCTATCTCCAGTAAACATGATAAAATCATAATTATGTACCAATTCGTTTCAATGCGTGTTTTACACAAGTGGGAACTCTATAGATTGCTCTTTCTTGTTTAAAAATCTTCATTTTAAGTTGTTAGTCGCGGGAAGTGTAGTGTCCTAAAAGATTACGACGAATATTCCTTTCTCGTTTCTAAAGAAATGGGCGTGTCGTTATGTTATAACTGACGTTCAAAACATGACTCGGAACGTTTCGTCAAAATGGAAAATTTTACCACTTCAATGCGCTTCATTGTACATGTATACATTTAATAATTCTACAAATTCAGTCAGGGGGAGCCGACTTTTTCCCTAAGCGGGGGACACGAATTCCCTGAATTAACTTGTACATAACAACTCCCTGTGGCCTAATGAAGACCCCTATTGATTTTGAGGTCAAAAGGTCAAAGTTCAAGGTCGTAAATTTATACATTCTGTCTGTGTGTAACACTATCATTTCCGGGCGATATTTCAAGAAGATTTTGAGCTTATGCAATAATGTTATACCAAAACTCCCTAGGACGTCTCTCGCCCCTCTCAAAGTGCCCCGCACCGTTTGTTTTATTAGTATTTATAGTATTACATGTCGCTATTTTTAGCGCAGGGGCATGAGGAGAGTTATTGCGTATAAAACAGGTTCTCGGCGGACTTTATGTTCTTATTACATCTATTAGAACTGTTTAATAAAGGCTAAATAAATCAAACACCATGGATTGTGTAAAATTTTGAGAATACCGAACATGAATATACACATGTGTGTGACTTTAGTTCAGCATATACTTGACACCGGCTAAAGCGACCATGGTCTAGTGGTTATATCACTCGCTTCACATGCGGGAGGTCCCGGGATCGAATCTCGGTCGAATCTGTCTTTTTTTTTCTTTTTTTTTCTTTTAAATACTTTTTTTTTATTAAATGATAGTATTCAGCATGTGAAATGAAAAATTTATGAGGTTATAAAATCATCATTACAGTGTGATAAATATTCCATATAAAAAGAATCTTCTATACACATAATACAGAATAAGCAATCAAATCTTTATATGCATATTGACATACATGTATTTTATTTGCTTCAGTATACATGTATACATTTAATAATTCTACAAATTCAGTCAGGGGGATCCGACTTTTTCCCTAAGCGGGGACTTCCGGTTTGCTTATGGCGAGGTGAGCACGTTTATTTGGATCTTCGAATACATCCATAGTGTTTACTGTATGAGGTGAACCAGGGAAATATTTATGCTTCCAGTGGAAGACTATTTGTATATACTTTGACTTTGTTTGCTGTTTGTATATATTTTTGAATTATCAAAAGGTGTAAATAACGTTCAAAAAGTAGGGATGGCTGCCACGTCAAGTGGTCGCCATCTTGGCGGATCTACAAATTTGTTTTCAGGCAGAAAATACTGCCGAGAGAATACATTGTTTGTAAATGTGAAGGACAACTCTTCAGTTAAACCCGAAGAAATTATCAAGTACATTCATTCTCATTGTGGAGTAGGTAGTTTGTTGGCTTGTGTGCCAAAATCAGGAAATTTATACGAAATAACATTGGATGGGAAAGCCCCCTTGCAGTACCTCTTAGAGGGGATAAAAATAGGACAAAATACGTTCGATTGTCACGAGGTAGTTCCTAGTTCACTGGTTGTAAGTTTCATGCACTTGCCGGCTTATATCGATGACAGTGAAATTGAAATGACACTACGATCATTGGGAGTTGAACTTTTATCCCCAATTAACAGAAGGTTTTATCCTGGAACAACAATAGCTGACGGCACAAGATATGCAAAAGTGAAATTGCCTGAAAACATGAGCTCACTTCCATATACAATGAAATTTCAGAAAGACTATTATAGATGCTTACATAACGGACAAATCAAAGTGTGCTCTTTATGTTTTTCAAGTGAACATTTGTTCAGATCATGCCCCAAATTTACATGTTTTAGGTGCAAGAGTCAAGGACATTATGCTAGGACATGTAAATCCGTCCGCTGTGAGGAATGTGGAGAATGGGAGCACAGATGTTCGTGCCAGATGAGTGAACACAGTGAAAGGGAATCGGACAGAGATGACAATAGTGAATTGGGAATGGACGAAGAGGTGACAAACGAGGACGATACAAACGTAAACATTGATGACGATCCAAGGGCCAAGGAAGGGGAACAGGAAATTCCGGGAGAGCAAGTTGAAGGACGCATTCGAGAAAACGAGAAAGATGAAGCAAAAGGAGCAGAGAATAATGTTCAAGGTGAAACCGAAACTGACGAGAAAATCAACAAAGACAATCCTGAAAAAGACACATTACAAATTACTGATAGTGACATGCGCGAATGTGATCAAGAGAAGTCTAGTTCAGAGTCTGATCCCGAGTCAGAAGTAACCATCACCGACAAGAAAAAGAGGAAAAGAGAGGAAAGTTAAAGAGCAAAGCAAAAAAGAACAAATAAAATGATGCGAATAAATATTACATTACTCATATCAACAATGGTTTTCATTACCTCTTGGAACTGCAACGGATTGTGCAATATTGATAAAATGAAAATGGTTTTTAGTTTATTTGAAGATAGAAAATATGATATTGTGGCATTACAAGAAACTCATTGGAAGAATGATTTTATAGAAAATTATAAACATTTGTGGAACGGTGAAATATATTATAATAGTGTAGATATGTCATCCAAAGGGGTTGCATTTTTGATAAGAAATAATATAAAAACAAGCATTGAATGTATAAAGGGACTAGATGGTAGATTTTTACATATTACTTACAAGGAAAATGATAATAGATATGATATTGTCAATATTTATGCTCCAAATGAAATGAAAGAGAGAGCCTTATTTTTTGAGAAGGTTACAAGTGCTGTGCCACATTCTTCAGGTTTAATAATGTTGGGAGATTTTAATAATACTTTAGCTGAAATAGACAGATGTAGTAAAACGTTACATAGATATGACCAGAGTTATAGAGCATGATAGGAATGATGAGTGAGCATGATCTGGTCGATATTTGGAGAAGAAGAAATGAAAGAATAAAACTTTTTTCTAGAAAGATAATTAGAGAAGGAATGCTTGTACAAAGTAGAATTGATTTTATTATGGTTTCAAAACTGTTATGCACATATGTGAGAAATATTTTTTATGTAGAAACAACAATGAGCGATCACACTATGGTTGTCATGAATTTTAACTCAGATGTATCTGAAAGAGGACCAGGTGTTTGGATTCATAATAATTTGCTTTTAAGTGATGAATATTACAGAAATAAGATCCAAGAATTAATTGAAAGAGAAAAATCCTGTATATTATTTGAACAGTCGGTATTAGTCTGGTGGGATAATTTAAAATATAAAATTAAAAAATTATCACAAAGTTATAGTCAGAATAGAGCTAGAGAAAGGAATAGAGAACATTATAGAATTCAAAATAGTATACAAAGAATGTCACAATGTTTTGCTGATGGTATTAATATAGATATTGAAAAATACGAAAAACTTAAAACAGAACTTAATGAATATGAAAATGAAAGATGTAAAGGTGCTATATTAAGGTCTAAGGCACAATGGGCAAACGAGTCTGACAGGTGCACGAAATATTTTTTGAATTTAGAGAAGAGCAGACAAGAGGCAAACACAATAAAAGAATTGGTAAGTGATTCGGGAGAAGTAAAGAAAGATTTAGATTCTGTTTTAGATATGCAATACAATTTCTATTCTAAGTTATATTCATGTGTGAAAATTGAATGTGAAAGTAAAAATAAATTGTTGTCATTAGTTAAAACAACACTTGATGAAAATGACATGGAAATGTGTGATAGAGACATTGATGTCAGTGAAATAGAACAAGCTATAAAAGAAATGGCCAACAATAAAAGTCCTGGCCCTGACGGTTTAACGGTTGAATTTTATAGAACATTTTTACCTCAGTTGAAAAACATATTGTATAAACTTTTTAGAGAAATAGAGAGAAAGGAAACTTTATCACATTCTATGAAAATGGGTGTTATTACATTAATATATAAGAAAAAGGGTGATAAAAGATTGTTAAAAAATTGGAGACCAATTAGCTTATTGAATGTAGATTACAAAATAATAGCAAGAATAATGTCTAATAGACTCAAACTTGTGTTACTAAATATTGTTTCTGAGGGTCAAACATGTTGTATAATTGGTAAAGACATTGCAGACTCTTTAGCTAGTATAAGAGATGTTATAGAAATGTCTGAAATGGATGAAATTGAAGGTTATATTTTAAAAATTGATCAAGAAAAAGCTTTTGACAGAGTCAGTCACGAATATTTATTAGATGTTTTAAAAGTATTTGGTTTTGGAGAAAGCTTTAGAAAATGGGTAAGAATATTTTACACAGATATTCATAGCAGTGTTAAAAGCAATGGCCATCTAACAAAATACTTTCCAGTCAAAAACTCAGTAAGACAAGGTTGTCCAATATCTGCTTTGTTGTATGTACTATGTGCAGAACCTCTTAGTTGTGCAATTAAATGTAATAGCTTTATAAAAGGTATACACATTCCATTGTCTGATAAACCTGCATTAATTTTTCAACATGCTGATGATACAACAATGTCTGTTTGTGATAAGAAATCTATTTTTGAAATATTGAAAATTTTTGATTTGTATGGAAGGGCATCTGGTGCAAAAATTAATGTACAAAAGTCTGAAATCATGTGTTTAGGGACTGGAAAACTTTTAGAAGATGATAAAAAATTATTTGAAATTACAGAAACGAATGTTATGAAGATTTTAGGTGTTTATTTTGGTAGAAACAAATCAGAATGTGAAAATTTGAATTGGAGAAACAAAGTACAAAACATTAAGCAAATCCTAAATTTATGGAGACAGAGAATGTTAACAATTCAAGGAAGAGTTACTGTCATAAATACATTACTTATGTCTAAATTATGGTATTTATTATCTGTGATATCTATTCCATTTTGGGCTAGAGATACCATTCAGAAAGAATGCATCAATTTTTTATGGAATTATGGTGCACATTTAGTGTCATATAAAACAGCAATTGGAGAAAAGCAAAACGGTGGTTTAAAAATAGACGATATTTATTTGAAAATGCTTTCTTTTAGACTTAAATTTTTAGCAAAGTATATGTGTTCTACTAAACAACATGTATGGAAAGATATATTTACTTATTTTTTAACAAAAATCTGTGATTTAAAAGGAGGAGATGAAATATTTCTTTTACGATTGAGTCAAAGAGAATTACGATTTTTACCATCTTTTTATTCTGAAATGTTTAGTGCATGGTATGCTTTGAGGGATAATATTGATTATGATGAAAATATAAATGATGTGTTTAATTACTGTTTATTTTTAAATCCAAAAATTGTTAATCAAAATAAAACACTGATGTGGAAGCACTTTATCAATGCTGGTATTACACATATTAGAGACATTTCCTATGAAGTAATACCTGGATTTTTACCTGCATCTTTCATTGTTGAAATGATACATGAGTATAATTCAGAGATTAATGCAAAAATAATTCAAAATGACTACTCAATTTTATTGTCTATTATTCCAGATGAGTGGAAAGGTGTTATTCAAAATAATGTTTACATTAAGAATGTGTTTTTGACAAATTTTTCGCTTAGAGTGCAAAATCAAAAATATGTATTTTCCTCATGTACTGTTAAAATATTTTATGAGATATTAATACAAAAATTGTTTCAACCTCCAGTGTCAAATGAGTATTGGAAAGAGAAATTGAAATTAAAGGATACAGTAAAACTTGATAATAGATGGATTGTATTGAAAGAAAGGTGTATACCTCCTGATATTATTGAACTTGATTTTAAAATTTTTCATAATGGAATTTTTACGTATGAAAAACTGTTTAAAATTGGTAAAACAGATTCCAATAGATGTCCACTATGTAATATAGAATGTGAAGATTTAATGCACATGTTTGTAAAATGCAAAGACATACAAGATTTTAAAAACAATTTTATGATATATCATTTAGAGTCGTTGTTGAAGGACTGTGAAGATAATATATATAACACATTAGCCATTGAGGAACTTATGTTAACAACATTTCCTAGCAGTATTAAGAATGTTAATACTTTTTTTGTCAATTTTTTCATATCGATTTGTAGATTTACTATCTATAGAAGGAGACACGTGTTTTTAAAAAGCAATCAAAAATTAGAATTGATAAGGTTTTGCAAATATTTAATAAGGCATTACATTTATTATAATTATTATCAGCTATGTATAGTAGAAAACAACAAAAAGATGTTTTGTAAGAAATTTTTGAGGAAAAATCCTATTTTGAAAGAAACAGAAGGAACCTTGTTATTCATTTTTTAATTTGTTAACGATGTATTGATAACATATAGTGGATATTGACTGTGATATAATATGTATTGTACTATTTGTTTGATTGATCAATAAAAGAGAAAAAAAAAAATATCACTCGCTTCACATGCGGGAGGTCCCGGGATCGAATCTCGGTCGAATCTGTTTTTTTTTTCTTTTTTTTTCTTTTAAATACTTTTTTTTTTATTACTAAAAGATAGTATTCAGCATGTGAAATGAAAAATTTATGAGGTTATAAAATCATCATTACAGTGTGATAAATATTCCATATAAAAAGAATCTTCTATACACATAATACAGAATAAGCAATCAAATCTTTATATGCATATTGACATACATGTATTTTATTTGCTTCAGTATACATGTATACATTTAATAATTCTACAAATTCAGTCAGGGGGATCCGACTTTTTCCCTAAGCGGGGGACACGAATTCTCTGAATTAGCTTGTTACCTATAGCTCTACAGTTAAACATGTTTATAACGAACAGATTTATAATGAAATAATGTTTGAGATGGCTATTTCTTTAAGAACAATGTACACAGAAAGGCTGATTAGCTTATCTTACGGAGATAGCAATTCATGACCCTGGTATTTATGATTGAAACTAGGTCAAATTCCAAAGGTTAAGGTCATAGTTGAGTTTAAATGTTTATTTTTGCAGGCCTTAAAAAGAGCGACTTGATACACATGCATGCATGCATGCATGCTGTTAGTTACATTAATTTCTTAATTCAAAGCAACAACGCAAACAATATTGTGTCAAAGCATTTTTTGCTCATAAATTTCTTCTTAATTTCAAACCACAAAGGTGTATGGTCTTTGTACACAAAGATTGACTAACATTTGAAGTCATATGTTCAATATAACAAAATTTCACTCATTAATTAAGAGAACAGACTTGTTTCACACTCAATATGTCACCTTAAATTGTTTTTGTTATGTCCAACTCTGACCGAAGAACTTAGGGTTGGTTATTAGTGGGGATTTTCCCCCGAAGATGAAAAAAATCTATAAAATATAGGTTGATATAATAACGTATTTGTTGAAATGTGATCCCATTGATACATGTATACTTGTACACATATATACGACGAAAAAAATAATCAGTATCAATAAACTCTCATAGGGGCGTAGTCTCTTTTATAATACCGATTTTTACTGTCTGTTTTTGAAATAAATTAAAAATCCAACATTTTCCTATGTTTTAGATAGAGACTTTTTTGAAGGATACAAAAAATTTTGAATCGGTTGATTTTCTTTTAGTAAGCTGGGTGGGGTAAACTTTTTAAAAAATTTTTGTTACTTCGTTTACAAGTTGATCATTCTCCAATTCAGTTTGAAGTACATAACAAGCAAATTCAATGAATTATGGTCCCCCGCTATCGATGTCTTTGTGGGTGAGATGTTATTTATGACATATTGTGTCTAATATGAACACCCTATCATATATCATTTATTTAGAAATTATCATTGAAGTTGATTTTTTTAAGGTCAATCGTGAAGGTCAAGGTCAAGGGGTAAGAAATCATAGTATGCTCGGAATTATCTTGTCACAGGTAATGCACATGTCATATATGAAAGCCCTATCTCTTCTCAATATAAGGAAAAAGATGTGTTTGCGAAACACTGATGACCCCGAATGGCAACATAACGAAGATTAATTTTTTTTAAAAATACAAATTAAATATATTATTACCCAAAGTAGGGTTTTTCTCACAAGAAATACGATTGTAAAATACAAAATCCCTAGCACCACCTGTTCAAAAGTTATAGTTGAGGATAAATTTTTGAAAGGTAGGTCAAACTCCAAGGTGAAAGGGTCTGATTTGTTGGTTTCTTAAGAAAGGTCTTGTCACAAGTAATACATATATGAAGGTTGAAAACCCTAACCCTAACCGTTATAAAGTTATGGCCAAAGTTAAGGTTTTTTAAAAGTAGGTCAACTCCAAGGTCAAGATCAAAGGGTCAAAGTTGTTGATATCCAATGAAAGGTCTTCTTACAAGGATTACATATGTGAAGTATGAAAGCCCTAGGCCCTTACCGTTCAAAAGTTATGACCAAGGTTAAAGTTTTTTCATAAGTACGTAAATCTCCAAGGTCAAGGTCAGAAGGTCAAAGTTGTTGGTATCCAATGAAAGGTCTTGCCAAGGTCTTGCCACAAAGAATACATATGTGAAATATAAAAGTCCTAGTATCTACCGTTCAAAAGTTGTGACCAAAGTTAAAGTTTTTAAAAAGTAGTTAAAAATCCAAGGTCAAGGTCAAAGGGTAAAAGTCCTTGGTATCCAATGAAAGGTCTTCTCACAAGAATTACATGTGTGAAGTACGAAAGCCTTAGCCCTTACCGCTCAAAAGTTCTGGTCAAGGTTAAAGTTTTTTCATAAGTACGTATATCTCCAAAGTCAAGGTCAAAAGGTCAAGGTTGTTGGTATCCAATGAAAGGTCTTGTCAGAAAGAATACATCTATGAAATATGAAAGTCCTAGTACCTACCATTCAAAAGTTATGGCCAAATTAAAAGTTTGGGATTTTTGTGTAAAAGTGGGTCAAACTCCAAGGTCAAGGTCAAAAGGTCAAATTTGGTGGTACCAACAGAAAGGTCTTGTCACAAGGAATACACATGTGAAATATGAAAGTCATAGCTCCACTAAATTTAAAGTTATGGGCAAGGTTAATGTTTTTGTGACGGACAGACTGACGGACAGACGGACAGACGAATGAGATTTAATGTCCCCTCGCTTTCGCGAAAGTGGGGGACAAAAAGTGGGGGACAATAATTCACTGTCTGACATCATTAAGCTTATATAAAACAAGCAAGAGCATCGCAAAAGAGAATATTTATTCATCAAGGCAAAACTAAACATTGATCCCGATGCAAATTATGTCCCTTCTGTTACGCACAAATGGGCAAACTCACCCATACACACAATCGCATTGCTACATGTACATCCCCTCCAGCTCCAATGCGAGGAAATAAATAACAAGGGCACTGAAAAGCGGAACATCCCCTCGGAAAAAGATCTTATCTTTAAATAAATGCAGCATCATAAATATCGATTTCGATGCAAATTACCTCAATCATTTACGCAAGTTTTGAATGACAAAGTACATGTAACTCAATCAACCACACACACCCATCGCGCTCCCTTTAACTCTTTGCTACATAACTCTTTATATAAACTATATGTAATTTGAAAATTTGCCATCAATGTACATTTTATAGAAAACTGCCTAGGCTCAGAAACATGTTTTTTCTAACAAGATATTCGGAATAAGACTAAAGTATTGCTGACTCAGCGTTAAGCAATAATTATTAAACACTATTTAATCTATTTTTTTAATTGAATTGTTATGCACCTGGATCGAAAGATCCGAGGCGTATATTGTTTTTGCCCTGTCTGTCTGTCTGTTTGTCTGTTTATCTGTTTGTCTGCAAACTTTAACCTTCGCCATAACTTTCGAACCATGAGAGATACATGTAGAGACTTCATATTTGGAATGCATACTCCACTAATTAAGCTCTTTCAAATGACACCAAGGTCAATGACCTTGTGGCCTTGACTGTGACCTATATGCTAATTTTTTTTTTCTGCAAACTTTAACCTTCACCATAACTTTTGAACGAAGAAAGATAGAGACTTAATATTTGGCATGTATACTCCACTAATTAAGCCCTTTCACATGACACCAAGGTCAATGACCTTGTGACCTTGACTGTGTCCTATATGCTAAAAATAGCTTTTTCGAACCTTCACCATAACTTTTAAACCATGAGAGATACAAACCTCATTTTTGATATGCATACTTCACTAATCAAGTTCATTCAAATGACACCAAGATCAATGACCTTATGACCTTGACTGTTATCTATAAGCTAAAAATATGTTTTTTTAACTTTGTTGTCGCCGGGCGCATAGTGTTTCACAAACACATCTTGTTTTTATATTGTGAAATATACTATTTTATTTTACCAGTAATTTCCCTGACGAGTGCGAGAGGAGGACGTGGTGGTGGAGCCAGGGGCGGATATAGAGGGGGCAGAAGCTCATACAGAGGTTCCTCCTCTAGAAGTTACCGCTCTGCCTTTAGCGGTAACCGTCTCTCCAGCTCCAGTAGTATTCGGTCCGCCCTGTTGTTAGGAACCGTGTATGGAGCTTCCAGGTACCGCATGAGAGCCAGATATCGATCTGAAGGCACATGTAAGTACACGTATATTCTTTATGAAAAATTCTTTGACTTTAATTGGTCTGGGTACGCATGTTTGAACTGATTTACCCATGATATAAAAACAGAATGAACAGTTGGCATTATGCTTGATGTTGGACTTGATCTTGATTCCAAAATGATATACTTTATCAAATATACTTATATGTAGGTGTACCTTCGTACATGTGCGTGTCTATAATTTATATGAAGTATACCTGTTGCTTTCAAAAATAACGTAAAATTTTTCTCTCGTGCAGTACCAGAGATATGTTACAATGACAGCTATAACATGAGTACCAATGGCTCCGTGTCGTACCAGGGTCGGTTTGTCTGTCCGTTGGAGGAAAGCATGTCTGAGGACTACCGATATTGCTGCGGCGAGGAGGGAAAACAATATTGCTGTACTTTCTGGGACAAGTAAGTTTTGTTAAAAATGTTCACTTTTGGTTGTTCCATTTCTAGAAAATAAAACGCATTCATTTCATGATATTATACAATCGCGTAGTTTTCAAAACTTTTGTCTTATACTGATTTACTTCGACTAAGTAACTGATATTCATATAATGATGATGCTTAATTAAAATAAATTTCCTTTGACGTAATTTGTCAGGGATTCGTTTTACAAAATAACTTATGACTAATACCCCATTCATACGACATGATTTGCATACCTCAGTATATTTTACACATAAGTAAATTTACTCCCATGTGCAATTTTTGTCGTATGAACTGATTTACTCGTATGCAAATTCTGCACAGTTGAGTAAATTTACACCTGGTCAGGACTAGGTGCAAATTAACTTTTGCATACACTTTGTAGCAAATTATTCGTTCATGTATGGAACGCCAACACTGCCTTATAGCATACAACTATGCATTTATTATGTCAATTTATCATTACGTGATGTGAACATATCTTTACGTTATGTCAATCCTTTATGAGATTATGTAAAAATATCTTTACATCATGTCAATGCTGCATTACATGAAGTAAATACATCCTTTCATTATGTCAGCACTTCATAACTTGAAGTCGAAAATTCATTATGTGAAGCGATAATGTGTTTACATTGTGTTAAAACTTTATTACGTGAAATGAATGTTTCTTTACATCATTTCATTTCTTTAATATGAGAGGTCAAAACTGCATTACGTCTAGTGAATTGTGTTTTATAATTAAACTTATCATTACATGAAGTCAAAAATCCATTCCTTTTCGAGAGTGTATATTTTTATTATATCAAAGCATTATTACATGATATGGGTTTATCTTTATCTTACGGCGAGAGTATCATGATGTGAGGTGAACACATCTTACCTTTATGTCAGTGCTTTATTACGTGGTGTAAAAAGTGTATGACATTATGTGAACATATCTTTATATTATATCAACACTTTATCACATTATGTCAAAACTCAATTCCGTGATGTGGATATATGATTACGTTATGTCAACTCTTTCTTCTGTGATCTTAAATATCTTTATATTGTGTTAACTCTTTATCATGTTGATTCCAAAAGTGCATTACCTGATGTAAAAATACATTTACATTATCTCAAAGCTGTATATCTGGTATAAAATGAATGTTGACGACCGTGTTTTTATGACTGGTAAGAGGGGGGGGGGGGGGGGCTGATTGATTCGGAAGAATTAGAGGCACAAAATATCAACCCCCCTCTTTTCCCAAACATAACTTTACAATAGAAAATGTAATGTTCATTGAAAGTACAGCCCCCACCCCCACTTTTTGTCCACTGAGGGTAATGTAGTATATCTGACAAAAAAATTAGGACTGATCGAAGTTGGACCCCCCTCCCCGAAATATGATTTTCGGGCTTGGAGTAGACAATTTTTTTCTTTGGCTTCTCAAGTTTTTTTTTCGGGCGAATATTTTTTTTTCTGGCTAACCCCCCCCCCCCCCCTCCTTTCGAAAAAGATGATACGTCACGCACTGGAATTAGTAATTTTTTCAACTATTCCAGGGCCAGAATTCTATTACAAAAAATCTCCCAATCCCTCATCTAAATCAATTGAATATGCCTTAGTAAGCATGCATGAACACACATCAGTAGCGGATATGAGAATCTTGAACAAAAAAAAATTGTCCAAGCCTGAAGGGGGACGGTTTATGGTTGGAGACCAAGGGGGAAAGCAGAGAAGCTCTCAGGCTTTATAGTTTTATAAAAAAAGTTTTCAACTTAATTCAGCTAAACTTAATGTGAAACTAATGCAATGTCCTACAAAGTAAAACCAATAAATTTATAAATTTTTTTGTACATGTAGATTTTGGTCACTAAAGATGGTAGGGCGGGATTTCCCCCTCCCCCCAACCCACCAGTGCACGTGTGTTATACGATGTGTTTACACTTTAAAAAAAAAAAAAGGAAAGTTCAAGACTGATAAAAAAAAATTATGACAATGTTCTTAGTAAGATCAGAAGTTTAAGACTTTTATCCAAAAAAAAAAAACAAAAAAAAAAACCAAACAAATAAACAAACAACAATTCAAAATAAAAAGAAGAAAAAATTGCTGACGACTCATAATATTTGATTTATTTAATTATCAGATTAAAGTAAACGCCATTGAATTTCGACGTGACTTTAATTCACAGTTGCAGTGTTAAGGCTTTGCACGTTTCAAGATTGTCAATCCTTTGTCGCTTAAAATTTTTATTTAAAGATGCCATTCCCAAATCGCTGAGATTTCTTCTACGGCAATTTTCTCTCCCGCCAATTTTAGTGCTCTCGGAACGCGGAAAATACAATCGGAATTCCTCGGATGACTCGTACCTCGCACATAACGTTTGAATGGAGCGTAGCGGAGTCAGCCGAGGATTGCCGATTGCGGAAAATACGGTATGCTCATAGAAAGGCCGAGGATACCCGTGTTCGCATAACGTAATATTGAATCGACATAATGTAGTAGTGTGAGTTAATATCATAAAGAATTGACATAATGTAATGATAGGTTAACACAATGTAATTGTTGTTTAATTAAATGTCATGAACAGTAAACATAACGAAATGCAAGAATGTGTAAATGTCATAAAGTGTTGACATAATGTAAAGGAAGGTTTACACGATGCAATAGTAGTGTGGGATAATATCATAAAGAATCGACACAATATAATGGAAGGTTGACACAATGCAGTAGTAGTGTGGGTTAATGTCATAAAGAGTTGACATAATATAATGGAAGGATGACACAACGCAATAGTAGTGTGAGTAAATGTCATAAAGAGTTGACATAATATAATGGAAGGTTGACTTGACGCGTCGGTTGACAATGGTTTTCCTTGGGGTGTCAATTTCAAATGTTACCCTCCAAAACAGGCACCATTTATTTTATTATACTGAATGTCTTATTGATTAAGGACGTCAGCAAAAAAAAAAAAAAAAAAAAAAAACGTCGATCGTCTTTACGTTCATGTATAGAAAGCTTTCACTCTCACTGGTTCACTAATCTCCTTACTGTTTGTTTGATACTCGAATTAGAGTCGTTTATCATATAAAATTTTGTTATTTCTGGCTAGCAAGCATATTTTCTACACTCGCAAGCATGTATCGTCTGTCGTTTGTTGTTTTCAAGTAAGCGATATCGGACGCAAGCTTTTATTGACGTCAAGTTAATTCCGGTTCTTTCAAACGCGCAACTGACGTTTTGAGAATTCTACGGTGAACCGTACGCGCATAATTTCCACGCATGTGGCATTACCGTTGTGTTACCCGTTGTCACGTGTGTTGCTAAGGCTCAGGGTAATCGAACGGATTGTTAACTGCGTCTAAACCAATCAGATTTTAGCATTTAACATGAAAGTATAATAAAATAAAATAATAGTAGGAGTAAATGTCATAAAGAGTTGACATAATGAAACCGAACGTTGACACAATGTAATAGTAGTGTGAGTAACTGTCATATGGAGTTGACATTATGTATAGGAAAGTTCACACAATGCAATAGTAGTGTGAGCAAATGTCATAAAGAGTTGACATAATGTAAAGGAAAGTTCACACAATGCTATAGTAGTATGATTTAATATCATGTAGAGTTGACATAATGTAATAGAAGGTTAACACAATGTAATAGTTGTGTGAGTAACTGTCATATGGAGTTGACATAATGTATTTGAAGGTTGACGCAGTGCAATTGTTGTGTTCTGCTATAAGGCAGTGACGGCGTTCCATATTCATGTGTGTAAATTTTCTCGTATGAACACGCAGCAGATTTACTTATGTATGTATTTTTGTTTTGTTTATTGCATAAATCTCCATTTTAAGGTCATACGCAATGTAGTTTGAACTTTATTGGGTTCTTCCCTGGAGTTAGGGTTCCACTAAATGAAGGACCCGTGTGCAATACTTTTAATGTCTATATATGGATTTGTACACCTCTTCTAAAACAATTTTTGATGAAAAAAAAAAATCTGTAATTTATGTTTTGTAATTTTTGTGCATTTTTCTTTGAATAATGCAAAAATTTTCACAATTTGATATCTTTTCAAAACCCCTGGTAACGCATGCTGATTTTTTGTCTAAGAACATGTAATGGTATTGTAAGTTTAAATTTAGAATATCTTGAAAAATTTTCAGTATGTGAGGTACGTTGCGTATGTCCTTAAGTGTTGTTGCGTTTATGTATGCATTGGCGCGTAAAATATCAGTTGGTAAACATGGTGGCTAGAAGGTAAAACTCTAAACAAGGAGCCATTATCTCCTCCGAGATAAATTTTCGAATTTGCCAAAACGAGGGCGTCTTGCACCCTTTCTGGCAAATCTATGTTTATGTCTCTAAAGATATAGCTGTGGTCGCAAACAAGTGCCCTGTAGGTTCAATAAGTAGTGTCCTTACTATACAAGTTGTCTGCTTTGGAATGCTCCGGAGCTATGATAGGAACATACATTCCATCAATTGCTCGGGCCCAATAACCGTTTAGCTCTTGATGACTTTCTTCTACCTTTCTCTTTCTAATTCAGGCAAGCTACTCACATATCACATACATGTATAAGTTATAATGTTACAGGAATTCAATAAACTCGTTGAAAGTAAGCATTCGTAAGTATCCTCCTTGGCATCTGATCCCAGCATGAATGTAACAGGGGTTCTTGTTAATTTCCTATTCAAGTATTTGTATTGTCAAAAGCCTTTAGAGTTGGATCACTGTTAGTTTTCTTCATCTTTTTCATTCTCCTTAAAAATACATAATTACATGGCTGGCGTTTTTCATATTAATTGTTAGTGGATCGGATATTCATGTACACTGAACTGACGACGGATTTTTTCGTTATTTCCCGATCATGACAATGAGCATACGGCGGGTGTGAGCGGTCGCAGGAGGTGTTCACTCATCCATGGTACCTGATCCCATCTCTGATGTTTTGGAGGTCCGTGTTTGTATTGTTTTATGGACTTTGATATTGAATACTGTTCGTTATCTCCATATTTTTCATGTATCATATTTAAGCAGATATTTTATAATGGCCTCACACACTTGATGTACTGTAGATTTCCCAACACCAAAAAGATTCAAATCGTCCTATTTCTGCTAAAGACGTCAATCAGTAGATGGCAACAGTCACCTTTTTCTTTGCACCTAACGGGTCTTTTACAGTCTTTAGGACCGAGGTCAAAATATTTTCCAACATTAAACAACAATTTTAATAAATTTTCCTTCTTCGTGTGTAATTTCTTAAACCATTCTTCGCTTTGTCCTTAAAGTCATTAAGTTCCTTTTCTTTCGTACCATGAAATTAGTGGATCGGATTTCCACCCTAGTCTTTAAGGAACATTCTAAAGTTAGTCTTTTACCCAAACAGTAAGAAATACACTTTTTCTAAAAAAAAATTCATAATTCTGAGTGAATCTGTCCATTCCTTATTTTACATGAAAATACATGTACGAGGATTTACTAACAGTACATAAATCTCGTCTGAACGCATAGCAAATTAACTTTTACTTACGTGTGTAGATTTACTTATACGTAAATTTGCACATATAAGCAAATTTTCGTCGTATGAATGGGGTATAAGATTAAAATGTATGTCTGCAAATAATTTTCTGTTTTATACCAATTTGAATTGAAGTATATGGAGATAACGAACAGTATTCAAGCTAAAAAAAGAAGTCCATCTAAAATGTAAAATAGGAGAAGAGCAAACACGGTCCTCCAAAACATCAGAGATGGGATCAGGTGTCATGGAGGAGTGAGCATCCCCTGCCAACCGGTCACATTCGCCGTGTGATTTGAATCTTTTCGAGCTAAATATTGGAAAGTATTTTAATGCTAACAATCTTTGACAGATTTTACAATTAACTAAAAATATAAGGTCTTAGTCGTACATTCCTTTGTAAAACGGGAGCAAGAGCTAGATCGAAGGATGCCAAACAAGGCATTTGCGAAAGAATCAGACTGTACTTTAAATATGCATACCTTCATAGAGTAATACTTATAAATTCTTACAAGTAGCGTTGGCAAATCGGAAGATTTTTTTAACCGGTTACTCGCTCAATCTTCCGATCGAGTACCCGGTTACTCGGATGATTTATTCATATCTATCATTTATCTCAACCTTTACATCATCGGTAGTAATAAAACACAAATATATAAACCATTCCACATGCAGACGTGTTTATAACTAACATAAACGAAGAGAATTAAAACTATAGGGTCACTTCCAGCATTCTTAAATTGTACGTTTTAATCAGTTGTCTTTTCTGTGTTTCAGACCTGGTCACATAGTCGGGGTAGTATTCGGAGTTCTTGCAGCAGCCGCTGCGCTCTTCATTTGTGTATTTTGTGTCATAAAATACATGAAGTCCAAGAACAGCAGGAGACCAAGTAAGAGTATAAAATTTTCTTATTAACTTGTACTAACTGCCATATAATTATTCGACCCTACCTTCTTTATTATATGCTGTTAAGACCATGCATAACATGTACATGTACAAAAAGATAACTCATTTGCTCATTGGTGTGAAACACTAACACATACAAGAACATCGATTTAGCATTTATTATACTCTGTTAATTTTTCTAAAATAATAACCTATATGAAGCCTTTACATGACATTACTATTTTTTTAACTTAGGTGCCTACAAATCCAATGGACATGAAAATCCTCCATCATATGCCCCTCCCAGTTACGAGATGGCGAATTCAAACCAGAAATCCCCATACCCAGTCGATAACGCAGGATATTCCCATGGGGGAGACTTCAATGGTTACACACAGCCTACACCGTATTCCCCAAGCAATGGGACACAACCTACACCTTACCCCCAAACCAATGGGACACAACCCACACCTTACCCCCCAACCAGTGGCTACCCTCCCTATCCTACAGCTGACAATACGTGGGGCGAAAAGAAATACTGATTTCTACTTTTAGATCTTTTTTTAAAGACTTTTTTGTTGTAAGAAAACCAATTTCTGTTTAATCATTCCCTCAATCCATGACATTCTTCCTTTATGGTGTAAGTTTTATGTTTTATACAAACATCATTTATTTTTATGTAAAAACTGTACAACTGCCAAAGACTGTGTATTACAGTGTTTCCATTACATTTCTCCAGTTACAATTCCATTACCTTTATAGATTTTGATTCTTTGAACATGATTCTAGCACAAACATCTTAGGTTCAGATGAAAATGAAGTCATATTAGTCTATAACCTTCTAATGTCTTAAAACATTTGCTTGTGAGTAAGTGTATGTAATTATAAATGTACCAGTGTATACAAATGTCAATAATGATTACACATGGGAGAGGACTCTTTTTAATATTTTTTTCAATGTGCGTCTTTTAATGATATTACTTGTCATTATATTTCCAGATCTGCATACATAACCATCATTTTAGTTTAATTTTAAACAGATTAGAATCTCATATTTTTAAGCAACGATCATTTTTTTTTTGCATGTATCGTATGTAGATATACAACTGTATGTTTACTTCATGTGCCATTTTTAGGAGAATTTATATAGTTTTAATTTGCAAAATTTGAATGAGAGTAACAGATCAAAATAATTTACTTGCCGAGATAAACTGATCATAATAATTAATGCATGTAATCTTTTAATAATCTCAGATACATTATCTGTTGTTGAAACTGTGATATTGTTACTAATGTATTCATGTATTAAAACCAAGTGCTTAATAAAAAAAATTTAAATGAAGAAATATGTTTTTCGTGATCTAAATGACAAAAAAATAAGACAGCGGAAAAGGAATTCAATAAAAAAAAGAATTAAAAGTTAAAAAAAGGCAGGGCAAGAAACTTGTTGGAACCGCAAGGAAAACCATTGTCTCATGCCAAGGTCCGGAGGCGGCAACAGTTCAAGAAGGATACATTTGGTTGTGGTTTGCGACGATGAAAGACAACAATCTTAGTAATTGTAAACATGAGACCCATTACCACATTGCTAACTTGTACATATTAGCAATCATTATCTTAACGACAAATGTAATAATAGTACGTACATTTTTTATGTAAATAGGCCTAGACATAATGGAATCCCCTTCTCGATATCAAAAATGTCTATATTTATGCCCCCCCCCCCTTCCAAGAAGGGAGCTCGAGGGCTTATTGCTTTGCTGCTGTCGGTCCAACATCACTAAATACGTTCATTGTCATTGCAGAGGTTACACATATAGAAATGAAATTCAATAAACAGATTTATCATAAGAATATCTAGATCGTTTTATTTTAGGTACGATAAGGCCATTTGGGTTGTGCCCCTTGGACTTAAGAAAAATTCAATAATTTGCAGTTTCCGTTCATTTTCTTTGCAGAGATGGCTTCTATTGAAATGAAATTTGGTATGGAGAATTACCATAAAAATATCTAGGTCAAGTTCTGTTGTGGATATGATCGAGCAATTTTGGAAAGAATTATGCCCCTTGGACTTAGAAAAATTTGCAGTGGTTGCTTCTATTGAAATTGAGTTTGGTATCCCGATTTATAATAAGAATATCTAGGTCAAGTTCTGCTTTGGAAATGATCGAGCCATTTTGGACAGAGTTACGCTCCTTGGACTTAGAAAAATTCCAATTATTTGCAGTTTCCGTTCATTTTCTTTGCAGAGTTTGTACATATTGAAATGAAATTTTGATGTACCGATTTATCATAAGAATATCTAACTCCAGTTCTGTTTTGGGTACGATCGGGCTATTTTGGACAGTCATGCCCCATGGACTTAGAAAAAGTCCAATCATTTGAGGGAGGGGAGCATAAGAATTTTACAAACACTGAAACATCTTGTTTCAATTTTTTTTCGAATTAAGATTTTTCTAAGGAAAAAATAAATTCCATAAAATTTTCACAGCAGAGGTTGGATTAGGTGTCTACGAAGAGAAAACATCCCTGTTGAACTCTTTAAATAAAAATTTATTGAAACCAATGCATAGGTATTTGTTGAATAGCTTTCGGGTTGTTTTGAAAAGATTGCTACAAGTATTGTTGATTAGACATTTTTATAAACATTAAAGGTTTTTTGCATCAGATTTAGAAAAAAAGACGAAAGAGACCTGTCAACCTCGACAGTTTAAATCAGCGACTTTCTAAAAATAAGTATTAAATTTATTCATGAACGTAAGAAAATTCAAAAGCATTCTCCATTGTTTTCTTTTATTTATTAATAAATAAATACATCTAATAATTTGATACGTCTAAGTACACAAGCGTTAACTGCTTTTGCTGCTCTTTTTGGAGTATTCTTTGACATAAAAGTTGGAGAATAGTCCAATTAATGTAAATGCGTAAATAAAAACAGCGTAATTAAAACCCTGTGGAAAATTGCATTCTGTCAGCATGTTGTAGCCGGTGTGAACGACGACCAATACAAACTGCGTCTGAAAAAGAAATGTAAAGGTTTTCAACAAGGTAACGTTTGAATGATTTCCTAATATTTTCATAGGAAAAATTTAAATTCTGAGTTACGTTGATTAGATAAAAATAACAGACACAATGGCCAAAGGGCTCCCACGAGCCACCTACAACGTAACCTTTCTAACATTGTAGATAAAAGAAACAAGTCAAGTCAACAAAGTATCAATTAATGAATTTCAACTACTAGTACTAGTACTGTATTTTGAAGCTTAAAGTCAAAACCCCAGTTTATTATTTGTGTTTAAATTCCCTCTATAATGGCAAAATTTCTGCCTCAATGATTATGTTCTGAATAAACCAAAATCGTCTGTTACAGCATTATGACTTTTTGTAGCCTTTTTACTAAAAGAACAAATTTAAAAGACTGAAAGAACAAATTTAAAAGAACAAGGACGCATTAGACTGGCATTCGGGAGGAATTTAGCAAATTTTCCTTGATCTGTCGTAACAAATTAAATGTTGAAAACTAAACAAACAAAACACTTTGAAAATCAACTTGCTTCACTTGATTGAATTAATTACAAGAATTTCAAAGAAAAACCCATGCACACGTGAATTATATCAGAAGGAAGCGCTATGCTGTATTTGCTCTAAATTTTGTGACAGGATACTTTTATCTCCATAATTATATCTCATTAATTCAATCTCAATGTTTTAAAAATTAAGCATTCAAAATTATTGTTAATGTGTTTATTCTTTTGACTCATTTATATTGATTTGGGGTTTATAAACTAACGCACCAACTGCATCTTTGTGATGTATTTCTTCCACCATAGATATCGCTGAACTTCCGGTCCCAGGGCCGCGAGCCCGTAATACATGTACATCCATACATGTACAAAACAGTTGATCATTGCTAGGAAAAAAGCTACAAAAAAAGACAGCCTTCAATTAAAAAAAAAGTAACAAATGTTACATAATAGCCTTTAGTATAGGCTAGAAAACAAAATGTTATGTTTTATTAAATATTATAGCAAAATTATTGAATTATAACACACTATACATGTATGTTTATGTTATCTGATAATAAATCACATACATATAAAGATTTTCTGTACATATGAATCTTAAACAGAAAACATCATAAATGACCTTCATAGAACCTTGAAACAAAATCAAGGAGAATACATGTATTACTTGATCTTTTACCATCCAGAAACGTAAGATATCTGAAGAAATTAAATTCCCTTTATTTAAATTCTAATCAAGACGAATAGAATCCGTCCATTAATTATGATATTTGATATACATGCATGTATGTATCATTATGTATTACTTACACTGTCCTCCCGCAATGAATTTGACCCCTAACCACCAGTTCAATAACATTGTGCTATGGTGATACACGTGTAGGAATGTTATCTGATTGTTCTTCTTGCGTAATATAAAGAAAACCTGTAAAAAATTATATATACGGAATTTGAAATAATTTAGATGTACATGAACAGCTGTCCCACATGGGTGGGTGTAGCTATTTTTTTACGGTATGTTTATTGAAGAAAAAATAATATATAGGCCTAATAACTCAGTAAGAAATAATACCCAATGAAAGACCTAATGAAAAGCATGCATTATATATGCAACAATAAGATAATATGGAGGTATATGTATAAATATTGCATATAAACTTACTGTATCTAGTAGTTCTATAATTTTGGAAAAGAAATACCACCAACATACACTGGCCATCTGTGAAAAATACCAAATACAAATTGAAAAACACTCCGTCAACGAAAAGATTATGTAGTGACTTCTACTATATACTAGTACTTTTAATGAAACAGTATAAGTAAAAAAAAGTGGAAAAAAAGTGAAACCTGAGTATTTTAAAAATAAACTAAATTTTATAACACGTAAAATTAAAGTACATGAATCACGCTGTACATTTTGGTTATCATTTTGTAAATTTTGCATTTACACCCCCCTAGTAAATTAAAAATTTACAACATGATAGAAGGAATACTTACTCTCAACGCTAAAGGATCATCCGAGTAATCCACTGGCTGACATTTCAGGCTATAGGACGACTTAATGGCACTAACTAGAAACTGGAAATATAAAGATTCATAATGTTTATGTATTATATAAGTTCCTAGCATTAAGATGAATATATAAAAATGCAATATTAAATACTACAGTACAAGAAAAGGGTTGCTAAATGAAATTTCTTCGCTTTGACTTCAATTTCTTTCTTTTTACTTAAGTTTATAATTAATATGGTTTATGGAATACACTTTGAGACTATGAAAAGAATTATGTGTAATGTACAAAAAGCAGATTTTTTTTTCAAAATATGCACGTGATTGGTTGAAAGTCTTGGATTTCTGACGCCAACAATGTCTACATTTACATGTACAGACTTCCCCACAATGTCAAGGTCACAAAACCTTGACATTCTCAGGATGATGTACAGAGTGTCTCTTTCGAGGGTAAATACAAGTCTGATTACAGGCTATACAAGACGTGCCATCAATAGAAGAAATGAAGCATAATAAAACTTAGTCTACATAATAAAATTACCTTACAGGTTCAGAGATCCATATCTAAAGCCGTAATAAAGAGTTAAATCACCCTACTTGAAGACAACCTCATTAAAGTTATATTAACGAAAAACAAAATGACCCCCTTTCATAATTTTTTTTGTTTATTTCTGAAGACGAGGGAGGGATTGGGTTGAGAATTTAATCAAATGACCTACCTCTTCAAACATGTACAGAGATAATCCAACCAAGGCTAAGTTGTAGATGACCAACCATCCTTGAAGTTGAAGTGGTTTATACTGCTCCATCCAGCGGGGACCCTGTTTGACCAGAAGTAGGTATAGGACGAATATTGTCAGGATGGGTACGGGGGATTCCATCAGGAGCCATTTCTCTACCCTCTTGTCTGCAGGTGATAATACACCCGTGATGGAGAAATTGTATGTAAAATTTCATGTACAATGTATGTACCATCATCGCTAGCCAAGGGTTTCCGAAATCTACTCTAAAAGAGTAGAGTTGATCGGAAACCCTTGTACAAGAGTAGAGTAGATCAGAAATCTTTGTACAAGAGCAGAGAAGATCGGAAACCCTTGACTAGCGAAGATGAATATGTTTAAGACCTCCCAAACCATTGGTTCATTTGAATATTTAATGTTTTGATATCGCTTTCTATATTTTACATGTATAAACTATTAAACACAAAATGATAAATGATAGAATTTTGTAATAACATTCCTTAATTTTTTTCCCCTATAGTACTTGTGGACTGGGGTGTTCTCGCGCAAGGGGAAAGATTGTCTAAATTAAAGACGACATGTATCAGCTTCAGACATGTTTCTGCAGAAGTCACAAGTCTTGTAATTGATTTTTTTTAAGTTAATAGATTTTCCTTTTAACTGATAAGAGACAATTAAACCCTGGTTTTCATTTGTATTCAGCATTCCAAAGATTTAAGCAAATCAAACAATCGTAAGAACGTTTTACTCATTTTAAGATATGGAGTTTATTTTATCTTGACAATTGTTTACATGATTTATTGACTGTTTGGACAAAATGTGTAAATATTATCATTTGGAATAAAGCTTTTGAGAAAAGGCACTTAAATCACTAACTTTTAAAAAGCGATATCCCTTTGCACTTCGCAAAAATTGAAAGGAAATTTAAAAAGAACTGCATTATTTGCAATTTGATAACAAAATCATGCAAGTCATTGTGTTTTCACATTCAAGCTTTTATTCTATGTATACATGCAAAATGAAATGGAAAAGTACGTTTTGTCTGTATTTTATCAATTAACGGAATCATCTATATGATAAAGTCATATGAGTTTTGCTGCAGCAGGCATTCTATATTAACCAAGGTGTCTTAAAATAGGTAAATATTAAATTTATACTTAGAGATTTCTGTAGCAATGACTAAATAAAATCAGAAAAAATATGCCTGTATAAATTAAATACATTGATATCAACAACGTTTAGCAATTAAAACAGAACATCAACAGATCAAGATACTAATTTTCTTACCTCCTTTAGAAAGGAAAACCTCATACAGTCTTTTCAATTCCTCCACGGTTAACATTGTTAAATCCACCCCAACGGGTTATCTACAGAATATATAAGTACTATCACTGCCGCTACACTTGTATAGTTTTTCTTTACAAATCAAATACGGGTCAACAAGCTATAGAGTAGCCGGTGTCCATTGTAGTAATCACCGCGTGTTACCCGGATATGTGCTGGGCTGATATGGGTCAAAGTTTTCACTGCAATGTCAAGCATATATTACTACTGCAAAAGCTTACGTAAGGCTGAAAGGGCGCATTTTAACTTTGTTGTTAACGACAGACACGTGCGTTTAAAGTTCCACCCGTGATCCACCTATACCTCGTAACCCAATTTGTACTTTTGTCAGCTGTTTGTTATAAAACCGGACAGCGTCACCTCAGATTTCAAGATCTCGGCCCATTCAACAAAATTCCTTCCGTGGCGGATCATTGAATTTTTATAAGAAGTGGAGGGCTAAATGATGAAAATGTTCTGCAGGTATTTCAAATAAAGGATGACGTAAACAGTTTTAAATACCCCCATGAGATTTACCTAAATGTGGAAGGAATAAGTCTTTAGCGAAATTTAGATTATAATTCCCAAGGCAAAATTTATGAATCTTGACTTGAAGTACCTGTAGTATACGTACATGTATATAGTGCTAACATCGATAATGGCTTAGTATTCTAATTGCAGAGACGCGGTCAGTTAAGTCATTTTATATGAATGGCTGGACCCTCATGGCGGAAAATGAGTACTAGTATATAGGTTATCAAATTGTACCTTTATAAAATAACCAAAGGCCTGTTAGATGGAAAAATTCAATATGTTTTAACATAAATTGTATTTATGATACAAAAATATAAGTAAGGTGGTCTTACCTGACCAATATATTCTTGTCACTTGAAAACACGGGTAAGAAAATCAATATCTTGATACTTTCACCGGTTATATACCAGTATATGGAAAAAATATATATAGTTACATTGATATTCATCTGTTAGATACAGCAGCATATCCTCATTTTGACCGAAGAATATTTTTCAGCAGATTAATTGCAGTGTTTAAGCAGTGACTGATACATCAATGTATTGGTGCTTTCGCACCAATCATGAACTATGAACCAGACATTTCTCTCGGAAGCTTGATAATATACTAGAAAAAGTTCTGTTTTATTTGAAAGAAATATTTTTCACTAATGTTTGAAGAAGTGCAAGATATTGTAAAGAAAGAGAGAACATCATCAGCACCAGGTCCCAACGTTATCCCCTATAACGTCTATAAGAGATGACCAAAGATTCTTAGACACTTATGGAAGCTATTAAGAGTGGTATGGAGGAAACGGAAGATTACATCTTGTTGGGAGAAAGCTGAGGAGTGTTTTGTACCAACATTTAGATATATCGACGACGTATTGTCAATTAACAATTTCAATTCCTACGTCGATTCCTACGTCGATACGATACATCCTGGTGCTTGAGATAAAAGATACCACAGAGTCTGACACATCTGTTTCATACAGTCTGGATATTTTACTTGAAAAAGACGTTAGTCGTAATCTAACAACCAAGCTATATGATAAAAGTGATGACTAACTTTCTATCAAAACTTCCCTTACTTATGCAGCAATATACGTTCATCACCTGCATACGGAGTGTATATATCTCAGTTGATTTGATATTTAAGAGCATGCTCTACGTATGAACAATTTCTAAAACGAGGTGAATTATTAACAAGCAAGTTGATAAAACAAGAATATCAACAGTCTCGTTTAAAGTCATCATTTCGTAAATTCTATGGTCGATACAATGACCTTGTCAGCAAATACAATTTACCATTGAGACAAATGCTGACTGATGTTTTTCATACTAATTGTTAGTCCATTATTTATACAGTGAATTGACCACGGATTTTCCGTCATTCCCCGATCATGACAAGGAGCACACGGCGGGTGGGACCGGTCAGCAGGGGATGCTCACTCCTCCATGGCACCTGATCCCACCTCTGATGTTTCGGAGGTCCGTGTTAGCTCTGCTCATATTTTGTATTGTTTTATGGACTTTGATATTGAAAACTGTTCGCTATCTTCCATATCCTTCTTGTACCACAGGAGGAGAAATCAGTTGCAAACAATCTCATTGCTAAATGTAGAGGGGTCAATCTTCTCCGTCCTGGCGAGGAGGTTGACAGCTTACATGTCCAAAAATCAGTATGTGGATATATAAGTACAGAATGGAGGTGTACATCGTACCTGAGTTCTCTGGATGTATTGAACATACTAGCGTCTGTCATCATAACACAAGTAAATCATGAAGCAAAAATCAGCAAGAAAGAGCTCATAGTGGTTTGGTTAGATTAAGCAAATGCATACAGAACGATCCCACATCCACTCATAGAAGAGACCCTGAACACAACCATATACATGTACCAGAACACTTTCGGATGACGAAAGTTACTTCAGTGGATACACCTACGCTTCACAACTGCCATCTAAACATCTTGGCAGAAACTGCAGAAGAGAAATGTGACAGGTTGTACCATCTCAGTGATTCTATTTGTAATGGATATGAATATGACCATCAAGGCCAGAGAGAGAGAGAGAGAGAGAGAGAGAGAGAGAGAGAGAGAGAGAGAGAGAGAGAAACCAGAGGTCCCAAGACATCAAGCAACATCAGGCAACCACCAAACAGAGGAATCATGGATGATCTTACAATAACAACTGATACCCTTAAATAAGCAAGATGGATACTAAAGACTTTAGAAGAAACACTGAAACAGCATCATGGGCAAGAATGACCTTTAAACCTAAGAAGTCAAGATCCTTAATTATAAGGAAAGGGAAAGTTACACAGAAATTGGAGCTTACAATCCAGGGGGAGAATATTTAACCTATCATAGGAAACCCTATAAAGTGCTAATAGGCAAATGGTTTGACGAAACACTTGGATATAAAGCCAACATTCAAAAAATAGAATAACAAGTAAGAGAAGGGTTGATTAATTAATTGTATGTTGTTTAACATCCCTCTCGAAAATTTTTACTCTTATAGAGACGCCACCACTTGCCCGTGGAGAGTTACAAATTACGGTGATTGAACAGGGAAGGATCTTTTTCGTGCCAGCACCTGCTGCGACACGGGACCTCGGTTTATACGGTCTCATCCTAAGTACCGGTATCCACGTCCCACAGTGGGATTCGAACCCGCGACTTAAGGTCGGTAAGGATCAACCCCTTACTTCGCGACTTTAAAGCAGATGCTTTAACCACTGCGCCAAGCGGGCGACGAGAAGGAATGAGGAACATAGACAAAACACAATTGTGTACGATATGCTACCAACACCAGCCAATCTCCAGTGATTGGATTTCATACAAACACCAACGTGCCTTTTTTGTGGAAGAAGATGCACTCTACAGCACATTCTATCCTCCTGTCATGTGACATCATCACAGGAAAGATACAAATGACGTAATAATCAGGTTCTAAAAAGATGACAGACACGATAGCTAAAGAGCAGAATGAAAGCAAACAGAAAACAGTGTTCAAATTAAATTAAGTAAGATCTTATTGGATTTTATTTAAATCAATTTTCTTTATATACAATACTAGTATTGTTCTTTTTCATATGAATCTGAATTAACAATCCAGCAATTATGACAAATGACATGTTGACAGAGTTAAGTATTGATTTTTTCTCTCTTTGAAATCAAATGACCAGTTAGCATTTGCCAAAAATATACTGCACTGTTCTGCAAAAAAAAAAAAAAATACATCTTGTAATGCCTGGCAAGTTATCTAATCAAAATAAACTTAGTTAATAAATATACAGTATGAGTGTTCTCTTTCGTACAAATCTCAGCTTACAGTCTCCAGCATTTATGTTTGAGGACTCTTTCGACAAAGTTACGTACTGATAATTTTTTATCGAACGACTAATTTGGAAAAGCGAAAAACATTCTGAAGAAATGAACAATCCGCTTTGACTGGTGAGTAATTTTATTTTTATTTGCAAGCATATTAATGCTTCTTATCTGAATGAGAATTTACCTACCCTTATATTGCACTGCACTGCAATGTTATGTCAAGCAAACATCCATAAGTCCAATTTTGTTTTACATAATTCTTTTTTTATTGAAAATGAAGTTGAAACAAAAACATTTTTAGTATTTATTTTCTTTTAAAAAAAAGGGGGGGTTTCAGACAGGATGCTTTTAAATAAAGATATCAGTGCAGTGCTGCGTAGCATCTCAATGTAATTGCTTGACGTACTGTCTACTTAAAACACATTTGGTCTATCATTATGAAGTTTAACATTAAAATCAATAAGGTTTTTTTCTGCTTGACTGACTGACGAGTGAACAATTTGAGACTCGATCAAATGCGCTTCTCAGTACTGCATGCTTATAGCCAGCAAGCGGTACTTGTTTAATGAGAAAAACTCACTCTACAAGTAAGACCAGTCTTAGCATGTGTGAGTGACTCTCTAGTCTTATATAGTATACAAGCTTGTAATTCGTTAGTTTTGCCTAAACATTTGCATAATCGTTGTGTCTACGTTGTTCAAAGGGGCATAATTTGATTATCGAACATTGTAAGAAACTTACATTATGCAAATTTTGGAACATATTTTTAGCTGCAAGAGTAAATTGAATATAAAGGGTGACTTTGGAGGGTGGATGGTGGGGAATGTTTCTAAACCCTTAACTAGTTTTGCTTGTTGAAATATTTCACTGCAATACATTGTACTGCCTAGCCAATCAAATTAAACTTAATCAATTTGTTGTCATTGAATTAAAAATATCATTAAAAACTTTTTTATTTCATTTAGTGTATTGAAAAAAAGTAAAAACAAACAAACAAACTGGATGAACTATTTTATTCACATTTAACTAATGACTGTTCTCTTTCATATAAATCTCAATTAACAATCCAAAAACTTTCTGTCGAAGAGCTTTTTCGACAAAGTTACGCATTAATAATTTTTAATCGAAGGACTAGTTATTGTATGCGCAAAACATCCTGAAGAACTGATCAATCCTCTTTGACTGATAGATGTTTTATTTCTATTTGTGAGAGAATTAATATATCTTATCTATTTAAAGATAATAAGATTGTAAGAATTTGACTTTAATGCAATGCATTTACAGTGCAAACTTTAAATGTTTCTTAATTTGTGTTTTGAAATAAAAGTTGGAAGGGATTTTTTTTGTTCAAAACATACACAGATCTGCTTTGTAAAAGAAGGTGAAACAGCGAAGAAGACAGAAGAGAAGACCTCCGGAATACTTAACCAGGCAGACGATTGGAAGCTGGCTGTAGATCTAGGTCAGAAACTGTCATTCCCAGAGATAATTCCAACTAATCTCAGGACTGATATGGTCCTGTGATCATCAAGAGCAAAGAAGATCAATATCATAGAACTGACAGTTCCCTGGGAAGAAAGATGCGATGAAGCCCATGAAAAGTAGAAGGCAAAATATGACCCATAGTTAGCAGAATGTAGGGAGAAAGAATGGCAGACTTGGAACTATCAAGTAGAGGCTGAATGTAGATACATCCCAGCACAGTCAGTTTGGAGGGCGTTCTCATGACTAGGGGTGATAGGGAGACGCAGGAGAAGAGCAGTCCATAAGATGGCCCAAGTAGCAGAAAGACATCATGCTGGGTTTGGATAAAGAGGAGTTTTTCTTTTTTGCTTTGGATATTTACGTGTGGGTCATCTTTGTAACTCCAGTTTTTTTAGATCCTATTTGCAGCAGGATATATGTAAAACTTTCCCCGATTCCTCATTTAGAGAAACGTGTGAACACAGAAGCTGTCTCTAACAACAAGAGTTATCTCTCTTTTGTTACTTGTTGCTCCACATTGGTAAAAAAGGAAATGTATCTTACAAAATTACTTTAATTTTTCATAAAATATGTACAAACAAAAAATAAATAAAATGAGTCAAAACATCAACGGAACAAGACAAAATGTCCGACGCTGACAAACTAAAATGAACGTACACTCATAAAAAATAAGTAAATACCCTGGTATGATTTAATTAACGTATAACATATTAAATTTTGTATCAATGCGTAAACATCTTTCACAGAAAGGTTTTTTTTCTTAATTATTTTTTCTGTGGTGTTATTAACAGAAGAAGTCATCATCCACAACTCTCAGAAACAGAAAATTGTCTAAGACAAAATACTAGTGTGCAAACCGAACTTTGAAAAAGAAAACCGAAAATTGAACCTCTTTTTTAGAGCATGCGGGTGATCAATATACACTTAGGAACAAAAGTAAAATAAAAACTGGTAAAATTTAATACTGGTTATATTACCCATAGAAAAATAAATCATGAAAAAAACGTATGCACCATTTTTTATGAAAAACAATTATACCAGAATGTATCACATCTGGTAGCAGTTTCTTGCATCGATGGTTAAGGAGACCGATTACTAGTATTTCGTTTCCAAATCAGCTTTTCTTTTTCTTGTACGCCTGTATATAAAAGTTCATAAAGAGGCTGAAGAAAATCACGGACTGAATAACGCTGGACAGTGAAAATAACCGCGGGAATCCACAGTCACCAAAACAGAAGTTATAGAGGGCATGGGAACTAGTCAACACAAACTGAAACTAAAAACAGAAAGTTGTAAAATTTAGGGATAAAAAAAACAATACTCTCAAAAATTTTTGAAATTTATCTTTTCAAATAAATTGCATATAATGCATTCTGTAAAAACAAAGTGTTCTGTTTATATTATTTGTTTTCCGCAGATGCAAAGAAATGTCTTTACAAATCACTGTCAAAAGAATTCATTCCCCAATGCATGTACGAAATAGAAATTCCATTTTGCATACACATGATTAAGGATTTCGTCAATAGTCATCAATAACTTCTTTTCAATTTTCTCAGCATGCTTGAAATTGGCAGATTGATAAAAATCACAGAAAGAAGAAGGCCACAAAATTAATTTGATAAATAGCTTAGATCGTTTTACCAACTGTAACTTTGTCAGGTATTTCTTCCACCAAAGATATTTCTGCATGTGTGGCCCCATGGCTGCTAATCCATAATAGGCGTACATCCAGACGTGTACAAAGGAATTCAGTAGGGCAAGCATAAAAGCTGGTTTTGCAAAAGAATAGAAAAATCAATGGCATTAATATACATGTATGCATGTGCTGGAATACAGATTTTTTTTTTTTACATATTGTATTAAAATCTCTAAAATATATTAACGACTTTTTTATACAGGCGTCTCGAGCCTCAATAGCTTTTAGATGTCGTGTTTGAAATTAGTTTTTTTTTTTTACAATATATATTACACAGTTTGTCTTATTTAGACTGACATGTAGTTCCAGGTACATGTAGGGAAAAATAAATTTATTTTCAAAAAACCCAATTAAATAATTACATGTTTCCATATTTGTTTTAGAGAGATTTCAAATTGACCTACTTTGACCCCCTGGAACAAACTTGACGAACCACCAAGTGTGTAGCAGCATTATGGAATGATGATAGACATGTAGGAATGTTAACTGACTCTCCTTCTTCCGCACAAATGAAAAATTAACTGGAGAAAAAACAGAAATCATTATTATGTTCCCCAATAAGTTGGGGAACATATGTTTTTTTTGTTTCTTATTATTATTATTATTATTATTATTATTATTCCTGGGAAAATTTTGTCTTTTAGTGATCTTGTAAACTACACATCCGACTAAGGTAAAACCTTTTTAGGGTCACTAGGGATGTTATGTAGATTTGCCGAACGAAGGTCATTTTGCGCGCACGTGCTTGCAAGAGCGAGCACGTGCAACACGTTAAATGGCCAATATAAGGTATATTGACTTAACTTTTCTATTTTTTGATGAAATGCTTTGAAACTCATAATGTAAGGATATATTAGTAGTATAGACAAGATGACATGGTCTAAATAGCAAGATCTCACGCGCATGCACGTGCGCTTTGCTCTGATTGGCTGAAACTAAAGTCTCAATATCTTTCTTGTTTTTTGACGAAATCCTTTGAAATTTTCAACATAGCCATGCATTAATATCCTACAACATGATATATAGCAATTATCATGAAAACACGTGCAAGCACATGCGCTGCAATCTGATTGGCCTGAATTTCAAATAGCTATAACTCCCTTGGTTTTCAACAAAACAGGATGGGTTTTGGAACATAGATACATATAATGGACTTCTACAAGAGGGTATGGTCACCATGCACATGCATACATGTGCGTGTACTTGCACTGCAATCTGATTGGCTGAAACTTAAAACAGCTATAACTCCCTTGATTTTCAACCAAACAAGATGGGATTTGGAGCATAGATATATATAATGGACGTCTACAAGAAGGCATGATCTGCCTGCACATGCATGCATGCATGTGCGTGTACGTGCGCTGCAATCTGATTGGCTGAAACTTTAAATAGCTATAACTCCCTTGGTTTTCAACCAAATGGGGTGAGATTTAGAACATAGATAGATGTAATGGACTTCTACAAGAAGGTATGGTCACCATACTCATGTATGCACGTGCGTGCACGTGAAATGGGTAAAATAAAAAATACACTTGAATAATTTTTTTTTTCCATACTTTTGGATTAAATACTTTGATATTTAGCATATTAAAATATATAGATCGTGTAGACAATATGATATGGTCATTACGCACATGCATTAACATGTGTAAGTGTGCAATGATAAAATTTGAATGAACATAGTGCACTTTTTGGTAAACGTTGTTAAAGTCTCAAATGCATAGAGTTTGTCTTATTTAATTACGCTTACAGGGAATATGACTATAAAAGGGAGTTGGGGAGTGTTTGGGGAACATCTGTAACGGTCCCCGTTACAATTAGCACTAGTTATTATCTAACATTGAAAAGACCACTACCCAGCCCATGTGAAAAGCGTGGACGTAGAATTAATATTCAATAAGATGAATAATATACCGGTATATTTTCTAGTAAACAATGTAATATTAAAAACGTGTTCCGAGCAACAGACTTTTTAATGGAACGGTGATGTTAATTTCACTCACTGTGTCTAAAAGTTCGATGATCTTAGAAATAAAATACCAGTAGCAAGCATTCATCATCTGTGACCAAAAAAAAAAAAATGAATAAAAAAATAAGTAAAACAATCAAAGAAATACATTTTAAAAGACTGTTAAAAACATGTAAATATCTTTAGATATTATCTATATATAACTTTTTTCTAGCGTTTTAAATAAATGTACAAAATCATTATTTATGTTATTAGAGACTGAAACCTGAATACTTTTTTCATATTTTACACTCTGTGGGAGATGATCAATATTCGAACTATAGAAATCCCTCGTCTTTTTTCTTACCCTCACAGCTCGAGTATCGTCCGAGTAATCGACTGGCTGACACGCCAGGCTATACGAGGACTGGACGGCTGAGATCAGTATCTGTCAAAATAGACAAACAAACGGATCAGCACTTAATCTGAAATGTCGCTTCAATAGCATCTAGACATTAAATTATTATTTATATTTTGTTTGCACTGTTTTCAATTTAAAACTAATCTTAATGTTTTTTTTTCAAAGAAAGCAAGGGAAAGATGGAGGGAGAATGGAAGGGAGAAAAGGTTCAATGTGTTTTATGTGTTTTATTCCTGATAAACAAAATGTTTTTAAAGTCAATATTTATAATTCAATATAAGTGTCACGCAGACCTGTTACTTTTTAGTGCACATATTCTTATACCAGTATTTGACAAACTTTATAAAAACTCAATAAAATAAACACAAAGTTTACAAGCCGACAGCTGAGTAGAAATAGTGTGTACACATGTATATTGATTGGAAGAGCAAATGTTGATGGTAGGTACCATTCCCTAAAAATGTTGATGGTAGGTACCATTCCCTAAATATTTTTTTTAAAAATAGGAAAGTTTCCACTGAAGTTGTGAAAACAGTACATGTATATAGAAGGAAGAACCTGAAATATTGTTTTACAGATTCATATGTTACATTGATGAAAGAGCTATAAAGTCATAGCACTTAATCGTTGAATCTTCTTAAAAACGGATCTAACTACTGGTATAATATATGTAAACAAAATAAAAAAGAAATTAAAAAAAAAAAAAACCTTCCACGAATTAGTCATTACAAATAAACATTTATTAGTTCTTTATTCTTGAGGTGGATCGAGACACTTTCAATATTTAGAAAATCTCCCACAAAATTAGCGAAACAGCACGACGACATATTTCTTCTATTAAGTGCACATTCTTTATGTATTGAAAATCTGTATTGAAAATCTTATTTTGACTAATATATTTTTACCTCCAATGTTATATACACAGACAGCACCATAACGCTCAGATTGTATATGACCATTGGTCTCTGGACCTGAAGTTGTTTATGCTGCTCCATGACCTTTGGTCCTTGTTTGACCATCAGCAGATAGAGAGAGAAGACGGTCAGTATAGGTACAGGACTGTCCATAAACGGCCAACCTCGCATCCTCTCGTCTGAAGAGCAATAAAGAATAAATAAATATATTTAAGAAATAGAATGACGATGTACCGCGTTCTTTGGTAAAATCAGTTTACACAGATCTAGAAATGGATTCATTTCAGCAACGGTTTCGGGGCAACCTCCGAAAGAAATCTGACAGGTGGGTGTGAATAGGAAGTGGCGGATCTTTTCCCTACATGTAGTACATTTTTTTCAAAAGCTATAACTTGCCATCCCCTCCCTTTCCTCCCTCCCACATTTTATGGACTTGGGTTTTCCTTTTACAAAATGCTAGATATAGAAGTTACCCATCCCAGCGCTCTACGTAACTATACGGATTTGAATTTTCCGATCTAGCTTCTGCTGTTCTATAAGTATAATTTGTCTACCTGGCGTTACAGTACGTAGTGTACTTCCACTAAAGATGGGAGGGTGGGATTTCTGCCCCCCCCCCCCCAGTGCACGTGTGATATACATGTACGACGTGTTTATAAATAAATTTTCTAAAAAAAAAAAAAAAAAAAAAAAAAAAAAATGTGGGATAAAGACTGATAAAAGCTTTGGACAATGTTTTAGTAAGATTAGAAGGTTCATACTTTTATGAAAAGAAAATTCAAAATAAAAACTATTAAAAAATGCCGCATGAGACATTATATTTGATTTGCGATAATTACATGCATCAGATTAACATAATCTTACATAATCCCACTTTTATAAGTTTTAACTTGATATTTAATTAAGGAATAATAAGGTCTTGTGAATGTCATATTGAAAAGCACAAAAAAAAAAAAGAATGAATGAAAGGTATAACTTAATGAAGGAGTATAATCCGTCTTATGATTGCTACGCATAAATCATATACATGTAATAGTAATCATACTTTATCAAACCATATTCACTCAACACAATAAAGAGTTGAGATAGTCTTAGATATGCTAACAGGAGGCTTAGCATTTTTCACACAATGTAAAGATACAATGGCATAAAACGATTTGCCAAAAAAGTAAGGGCAGATTCACATCATGAAATTGATTCACGTCGTTATGTAGCATATTCGATATTGATGACATAATGTAGTAAAGAATTGACCACATGTGACAATTTTTTCACATCATGTAATTAAAATCTGACATCATATTATAGCGACTTGACATTATTGAATTAAAGATAAATTCACATTATGTAATGAACTACTTAGACCAAATAGTAGAGAGTGCACATAATGTAATAATGAGTTGAAAATGAATACATGTATATCTTTACATCACGTAAAAATCTTTTGAAAAAATGTCATAATGAACTGATATAATGCTATGAAAGATTGACGCAAAATAATTGAAGTATGAGTAAATGTCGTAAAAAGTTAACATAATGTCACAGGCCTTTTGATCGCCAAGAAAAAAAAAATGAGGTGTTGAAAAAAAAAAATATTTTTTTTTTTTACACACATTTTTTTTTTCAAGCGATCCAAAAGCCTGTGCATAATGTAATACAAAGTTGACACAATGCAATACAGTGTGAGTAAATGTCACAAAGTTTTGCCATCATGTAATAGAAGGTTGCAGCACATTCCCCGCAATGCAATTGCAGTGTTCTGCTACATCTACATGTATAAATCAGTGATGGCGTTCCATATACTTGTATGCAAGTTATGATAAAAGTTGTATAACAATTGTCTCTGTTACTAAGAGATCAAAATGTCTTAATTTGATTTTGCTTTTAAATCATAGCTTTTCAGTCTAAAATTGCCGTTCAGTCTTGAAATATAATCTTGTCTCCATTCGTACCATTCCGTGGTATAAGACAAGGAAATGTTCAAGGACAATAAACAAATATTGATCCTGGTTTGAAATTGAATCCTTTGTCCGATAAAAATAAAATTAAAGGTCAAGGATGGGGTGATTTGCTATTCAATATTTTTATAAGATAAGAGGAAAATTTATAAACAAATTATACAGTCACCAGATTTTCAATGAGAGAGAGAGAGAGAGATCAGTACGTTTTTTGTACATAGTTGACATAACTGTATCATTCATCAACCTAATAACTCAAACTGAACAAGTATTTGTTGTTTATTTACATCTTCTTTATGTGTCATTCTTTATATGAGTGTCTGCCTAGTGGTACATTCAATATGCAAAAATGACCTTGCAGTAAATGAAATCTGCTGACTGCAGGTTTAAAGAGCAGCTACCCAGCATGATTCTATGTAGGACTCAATATCGTCATTGAAAGCTATTGACTACATTTTTGTTCGAAAACAAACATTGAATGTTTACTGACGCAACAGGTAATATCAGAAGTGAATTGGAGTTAAAATATTTAAAATTTTAAAATGAGAGAGTAAAATGCATGTTTGGACAAATCTTTTTTCCAGAGAATATGTATAAAACTTGATATCTGCATCTCATGAAGTTACAATGTAAATTGAAGTACACTTCGCAAAGAAATTCAATTTGAGATTTATTCAAATCTGATATTTAAAAAAAAGTTGTTTTTTTTAAAGAGAAAGGACATAGTTAAATTTTGTTTACATATTTATTGATATTGTTGTATTTTATATTGATCAAGCAAACCTTCCATTGCCAATTAATGCGAGGACAAAAGGAAATGCAATTATAGTGGGAGGGGGTTACGAAATTGTAACTGGGGTAGTAGGGTAAACATCTAAATTAAATATTTTTCATGGATATGACGGCTCAGATTTCTTTCGTTGCAAAAGTTTATTCTTCATTTTGTTGGTGGGGAGGGGCAGTTATACAGTTATAGCTTCAAATCTATATTTTTACACTAAATCATTTATTTACATCTTTGCAGAATAATATCCTTTTCCTCTTCGCGGTGATTAAATGAATTCACTTACCCCCATTAGTGAAATAAGTCTCCATCAAAGTCATGTTTTCTCTGAGGGCCGTCATCCTCACTATCTATCAAACAGAGACACACACAAAAATATAAACATAAATATATACAGAAATATACATAGAGCGAATGAGAAACGTTACGTTATACCACACCAAGTATCTCATCAGTTACACTGCTTAATGTAAGGTTAATTACACGTACAGGAACTATATACTATACCTGAAGCAGTTTGCCGGTTAACACGTGGTCTTACCGTTATACCCGAGATATAAAAATATTTTTGGAGAGGTCTCAAATCCTTGAAATATTTGTCGAGTTTTGAAAGACAATCCACCCACACTAGCAATTTTTTTAACAAACACGTGTGCAAAAGAGTCAACAAAACATGTCCGTGTGTCACATCATATTTATTTCCCCCATAAGAATTAAATCATACATGCATTAACCAGAATATTGCGGTGCATTTAAAGTCCAGTAAAAGCAGGGAAAAAATTTAACTCATTGTCAAATTTCACTGGAGAAAATTATTAGAAAGATGAGATTGTATCCCATGTCACTGTACTTGAATTATTTAATTTAAATTACCTTGACGATTGGCGGGGGAGGGGGTGAATAAACATTCAGCATCGATAGTATATAGGTTAATAGGTGTGCACAGATAAATCAAAAATGGCACTTACCTACTCAGCTTTCGTTCACGTATCTGTGTCCTGATTTCGTTTCTGTTTACCTATCGAACTACGACTCAAGACTCATTCTTGCTGAACAACTCATTTTCATGTTTAATGTCGATTTGTCAATATCCCCAGCTCTTTGTGAATGACAGAAGAAGGAATACTCAGTGATCCGTCACGGTGTGCCTGATTTCAAGGCTATTTATCAAAAAAATTATATTTTACAAAATGAAGACATAACTTTATTTGTTAAGTCAAAGCGTTTTTTTCTTCATTTTGGTGAAATAGAATATGAAGTTGGGTTTTATGCTATCCGTCACAGCGTATACGTATACGTATACATGGATCGTAAATTTTTAGTATTAAGAAAAAACGAAGTTAATAAATTCTAATCGCTGTTACAAGTAAATATTCTGCACAAAAAAACCCAACCATTTTGTGTTATCAACCGCATGTTTATTTAGCTTCGAATACATCCACAGTCATGTTTGAAGTTACGGAATTAATTATCAACATTTAATTTTAAAAAATCATCTACACAGTAGGTTGAAAAAGTACCGCATTTTGAAACGAATTTGGTCAAGTAACAAAACAGGTACTAAATATTGTGCTTTCGACTTGACAAACTCTGCATCCTCCTTGAAAGATCAACTTTTTTCTGATGGATTTATCGTTTTTTTATTCAATCAGATAAAATTTGACTTGATGCATAAAATGCCTGGGACAATCATTGGCCCTTTTGATGGAAAAAGTTTGTAATTTTCTCAAGGTTGATTTACATTTGGTAAATTTATCACTGTTATACATATATTACATGGCTTCGAGGGCAGCATACCAGAATATTTGCCCCAAGTTGACAGGAAAGCCCTGGAGTGTGATGTCGCCCTCTGGCGACATCATCCGGAACACCTCGGGCCTTTCACAGAAAAACATTTCTGTGAAAGGCCCGAGGTGTTCCGGATGAGGGCGACATAACACTCCAGGGCTTTCTTGTCACCGAGGGGCAAATATTCTGGTATTGCTGCCCGAGAATTAAGCCATGTAATATATGCTACGAGTATAACATTTTAAAACATTGAAGCCAAATCGATCATCGAACTTATTTATTCCGAAATATCCCGTCCTGGTTCATGACATAATGTTTTCAGTATGCTGACACTTGTGTTGATAACCTTTGCTGTATTTAAGGAATTTTTCTCGATGAAATTATCTTATTCCTCCGAATTCAAATAAACAAATCGCAGACGTTGTCCCGACTTTTTAATTTTCACTCGGAGTTCCTCGGATGACTCGTACCTCGCACATAACCTCATACGTCAACGGTGATCTACCATCTTGCTGATTCAGTCATGTGATCTTATTTGAATTTCTCTCAAATGTCATACATTTCAAATCTGAGTTATTTTGTTGCACACTCAACAATTTGTTCTTGCTTTCAAAGCCTGTTAACATAAGGATGTTATCTAAACCTGTTTACTATAAAGAATTGATTAAATTAAGAAACATTTTCGAAGAACGTTATGCCGAGCGAAATATGAAATGAGTGATAAGGCAGTTTCCGGCGGAGAAATGTAAGGATCTGTTGCGTATTCCTCCACTAATCACATCCGAGGTTTGAATCGAGCGTAGCGGAGTCAGCCGAGGATTGCCGATTGTTTAATTTTCGGGGAATTGACGTTTGCTTAGCAACTGCCTCTGTGAATTTCGAACCCGACGTATTTAATATGCAAAATGATTGTACGCGCGGGAACATAACTGTGTTCGAGAGGGTAATATAACTGTTTCCGGTGAAATATAATTATATCCGGCGTGATTCGGCAGTTTTTAAGGGCATATGGATAAAAATATTATATTTGTGATATAATTGGAAAACTTTAAACATGTTATATAATAATATTATGCATTTTACTTATAGATTAATGTATACATGCAGCATAAATTTACCATGTAATAACGGTATATTTTTACAATCCTGAACTCAATAATATTAAGAAGTTACAGTGAACGATTTAACGAAGCTCTAAGCACTAACAGAAAGTGATTTTTGGACTTGAAGGAAAATGTAGCATATAAATGTGCGCATTTTGAGACTATCTAATTCATTTTAGGGTACCTACATGTACATGTACCTTAATTCTTCTGCGGGAAAAATGTTCAAGACAATGGACTATGCGTGAACAGAAACACTGTTATTTACTTACATTGGGAAAATTATTAGAAATAATGCATTTATTTACTAATTCTTAGTCTAATTTATTGTTATGCATATCTAGTTTATTACAAATTGAGTATTTAACTGCAGATAACCAGATTTCTATCTCACTTGTAAGGGCAGATCACTCTAACAGCATAAAACTATCCTACAATTAGAACTCTTGTTTACAGTGTTTAGAGGTTCCTTAAATTCATTGTGGACATTTTACTTGGAATTTTAACATAGTTACCTTTCTTTGTACAGTTAGCTGTTTAAAAGCATTAATTTACATGTCTGTACAGTTTTGATATTTGTACTTTGATCTGAAATGGAGAGACTAATCTAGGCCACCTTTGTCTGATGCATGGCCGTAGCTACCGGGGGGGGCATGCTGTAGACTGTAGAAATGCTTGTGTCCCCTCAATAAAAACGTCCAATGACCTTTTTTTTTTGGCTTGTCAAGGAATTGTTGGTAGTTGATAGTGCCAGTGCCGCCCCCCCCAACCGAAAATGTATGCCCTTTCCCCATCCGAACTGAAATTGCTTCGTACGCGCCTGTGCTGTACAATCCATGTTCATTGTATACTTCTTTGTATATTATGAGTAAAATATTTTAAAATTAATTTCTTACCTGGGCTCAGATAAAACACATTGCTCCAAAAATATAATGGTATGTCCAACGTTGCAATATTTGATCCTTTCCATTTGTAATTTAGTTTTGTATAACTTATAAATTCTCTATTTGCATGCATTTGGTCAAATTTTATCTCTATTTTCCATTTGCACTGTATACTTTTGGGACAATATAATTATTTTTCATTTTGCAAACTTAGTATTTTTCAAACATTTTGTTGTTGATAACACTATCCTTAACACAGTTAATTCATTTATTTCACTGAATAATTTAGTGATTGTTTCTGTTACAAAAAATTATGGAAATTATAGATCTTTCAGGAACCGGTAGCATTGAGAAAAAAGACTGTTTTCATCTTGTATGCATAAAAGTCCATTTCTTCCCGCTCTCCCCCCCCCCCTCTCTCTCTCTCTGCAATCATGAAGTAAAAATAAAAACATCAGATCTACACTGGCTGACAACACAATAAGGTTGAAAATATATGCATGCATTAATATCTTTCTTTGTATAAGATGCAGTGATGACTTATTATATAAACACATATAATTTGATTTAATGAAAATATGAAAAATATCAATTTTGTTCCTCTTTTGTAGTATGACATTTTCTGAGATTCAAAAGTTTCTTTAGAAATGATATCGTCTCCTTTCTGATTAAAATATATAGCCAGGGATTAAGAACAGCATTAGTGTAAGCTAGTCGGAGGCCAATGAGTTCAAAGTTGTCCATACCGCCCAGGATACGAAGAGAGCGTGCAAAAACGTTTATCTGAAACAGGAAGCGAAATTTAAACATATACGTCATCAAAATAAATTTTTGTTCATAACACTTTTTACAATAAAGTCTGGCAAAAAAACATCATTGTTAAAAAGAAATAGCTGTATATTGGTCTGGATTATTTGCATCCAATAATCGCGAGGAAGAAAAGTATATGATGATGTAATGCAACCCCACCCCTTCCCCATCTTGAGTGAACTACATAACTTAAAATATTTAAAATTCAGTCATGGTTTGTATACATCTAAACAATTGCTTTGGACTTTCTCATTTGTGTGGATAAATTACAAAGTATCGTATTTAAAACCTTGACGACAATATACTGCTTTATAGCAATAATATTCTTGGTCATAAATAATCTTGGTTATAAAATAATAATCTTGGTAATAAAACCGATGAAGAGTCGAAAGCTTTTCATAGTAGGAGAGATGGACCTCAAAATTAACTTGGCCTGATATTCTAAAAACATGTTCTTCAATAAATCAAAGGTCATTGATTCAAATAAACTTTAATCGTATTTTATTTGACAGCACGTGCATATAATTTAATAGATAAACAGACAAGCAGAAAGTTGCCCCATAATGTATAAAATAGTGATACTTTCTTACCAGCAATGGTATGATGCAGATCGCAAAAAGGACGACAACAGCTAATAGAAGCACTACCATCTGCTTGCTGTTCTTACTGGAAATTCTCTGCTTTGCAACTTCACTTCCGGCGAAGCTTTGTCGGAGCAATGTGATGATAACTATGCAGTTCAGTACCATGATTAAGGATAGCAGGATAAACCCTGTAGAAGAATAAGCTAGAGAGATGCCTCGATCAATCCAATAGTCTGACTTGAAATCTACAAAACACCAGGAACCCGGATAAAAACTCCGACTTGACCTTCCCGCCAAAATGTGAACAGACGACAAGAGAACAGACAAAATTCCTCCAAGTAGTAGTAACACGTGTGCTCGTCTTTCTTTATCTGAGATGCTGTATTTGAATGGAAAAACGATCGCAAAGAACCTGTCAAGTGACATAGAGAATACGATAAACGCTGAGTTCAAAATTGCAAGCATCTGAATGAATGCCATGTAGTCACAAAGAGGCTGGGTGAAAGTAAAAGTAAAGTTGGATGCGTATCTTGCAATTCCGAATGGTGCAGCTAGAACCACTCCAAAGAAGTCGTTAATTGTGAGGACGCAGACGAATCTGTAGAACGGACGCCATTTGTGATCCAACGAAAGATGGCAAAGAATGGTGAATGCTAATCCATTGCCAATGGCTCCTAGAATTAAGAGAATCACAGGAGCTAAGACGTTGGGGGTTTCTTCGATTAAATTTAATGATGACGAATTTGTTTGATTCGAAGACATTTTCTGATGTACTAAATTCCCAGCTACTAGCATCAGTAGAATTCTGAAAGAAATCCTGAAAACGATTTGGTTAACATTTACTGGTATAAGATAATAATGCATGTATATTGTTGTACACTTCGTATTTACATGTATTGACTGTGAATTTGATTTTGAAATGACAGGACTTTGTTTCTAGAAAATAAGAAATGATTTTATCTTTATGCACTTAGAATACGTCCTTGCCACGTAACATTAAAACCCGGATATAAAATATTCATGAAAGAACTATATGCGGTATATTGCATATGTTTGCCCCCACAAAAGTCAAATTTTGAAAACTTCCTGATATGTGCTGAATTCAATAAATTGTACGAGAAATATAAGTTAACAGAAAATATTATAGTTCCAGAGCAGTGTATTCACAATTTCTGTTTTTATGACGTCACAAACTAGTCCGATTTTATATCCTTTTTCAGAAAGAGGACAAAATGGACAAAATTTCAACAATTTAAGCTTTAAAATTTATAGATGTGTGTTCAGGAACAATATTGACATATTTCATTGATATTATCATTCTACACATTATATCAAAATATTTATCCTGCACACATGCGCTCGGTGACTTTTATTTAAAATATCGAAAATATGTACATTTTTCTGCAAAATTCATAAAAAACTGAAATTTACGTCATATTTGTGACGTCATTACGTATATATGACGTCATAACTTATGAAATTATTCAGTGCTTTGAAGTCAGCATATACTCCCCTGTTTAAGGACTTAATTAAATATTACTCCATCAAAGTTTGATTTTAGGGGGGCAAATGTTGGTTAATACCGCATATAGTTCTTTGCCAATAAAATGCACATGCTTTGATCTATAAACAAATTTAAACTGAGTGGGCTTTTAACAAAATATAAATTGCCATAATGAGAAAGATCTTATGCACCAATGAAATAATGGACGGAAAAATTCTACAAAGTACATGTATAGGAAAATATCCATAATGGAAATTATTACATTTGTATAGACTGTAGCACTTTCAACGTTAACGATAGCCTTTTCCGTAGTGATAGAGTGGATATTTGACATCTGTGCATGCGGTGTTCATTAATTTTATAAATTAGGAATATCTGGACAATCACATTGTAGAGAAATTTAGAGAAAGAGGTTTGAATGTACTGTACATGTAATTACAATATCTGTGTTAGAATGGATTACAAATTATTAACATAAAAACAAAGTGATAGAGATTTCAATTATAACGGAGGGGGCACTTTGTATGATATCGATATACTTATGAAATTAAATGCTTGCAATAATTAAGAATAAAAAAAATTCCTGGTTAGAAACTGAAACCCTTACTTGTAAATACTAACTTTGTTGTATTTAGCGTCTTTCAACTTCCGCTGCTAGTATACATTTGGACTAAATGTCTATGGAGTTTTGATAAAATTCTGATAAAGTAGGGGGATCTTCAGGTAAATCAAACTTGTCGGTGATATAAATTTAGAATTGTTTTAAAGGTTCTTCAAATACCCATAATCCCACGAAATCTCTAGTTGTTTATATCCAGGTGCCGGGCCGACGATCGAGAAGAACTTTGCACGTTTACTCTCAATTTTCGCCTACATTTTACACCCATTTAATTCAAATTAATGACAAGTTGCCCATTAAAGCATTTTCGAACGCATGCAAGAGTTCTATATTTGTTTATACAATTTTCAACTGCCTTTAAGTGCATTTCTTTTCATCGGGTTTGTAGAAGACGTGACATGTATCCGTTGAAACTAAGGACTAGTTTTTGACTTAGGTAATGCACACCATCCCACTCTAAAATATTTTTAAAATTTTTTTTTGTTATAAATACATTTTGGACTTTATACCGTATGTGTATGTACATTTTGGACAAAATCGTTGGAGTTTATTTGAGCAGGAAGCTTCAGAAGTTACCTTCCTTTGGTCGTTCACGACGAGGAAAAGATATTCAAGCAATAAAAAAGATCTACATGATTTTCAAGACCAAAAAAAAAAATGATTAGCCTATTTCAAAACATTCATTGATTTGACTCGAAATTACAAATATCAATTAATTTTATATTGAAACATTAAACTGAAAACTTTGTTGAAAACTTGTCCTGTATACATTCATGTAAATGCCATGTGAACTTTAATTGATTTTCATAATTTTATAAAAATATCTTTAATTTTGACAAAATAACTTTTTTGACAAAAAAAATTTTTTATGAGGCTGAAAAAATAATCTTGATTAAGTTCATCAAATGCGAGTAACATTTCACAACTTTTGAATTTATAATCACTGTTGTAACAACCCCCCCCCCCCCTACTTCTCCCCAAAATACGTCTTCCAAAGTTAATCTAAGATTGTGTACCCTCAACAACACTGAATAAAAACATATTTGTTTTCCCCTTCTCTACTTTAACTGAATGCGTCTCCTACCTTATACATTGTATATGCGCCAGTCATTTGAAAGATGGATCGTTTGTTTTTATTTTTACAAATACTTCCTTTATGCGACTCTCAAAATAATATTTTTTGAATACATACAAAATATGATAGACAAATCAAATTAATTACCTTAAAATAAAGATAAATTGACGAATTCATTTTTTAATATTGTATATCTGACTGAATAGCAAAGCTTCCGTCAAAAACATCAGGAATACTGATGAAAGTTCCTGTATGTTCTTTTGAGCATGAGTTTGAAAAATAAAATCTGAGTTTTTAATTTTTTTGAAGGAATAAAATATTTACAGATTTATTTATTATTTACAGGCATTTATTCTGAGAAAAATCAACAGGAAAAAGGGATGTTTCTTGTCAAGCGTGTCTACTGGGCACACACCCCCCTTTGGCATTTTATAAGAAGCCCTTTTCTCGGGCGACACCTCCCTAAAACAACACCCCGTAACTTCTACCCTACTCTCCCACGGAACATTCTATTCCGAGGGGAGTTAAAAGCTACCTATACCGTCAAGGTAAATTTTCATTGGTCGAAATTTAAATTTCATCATTCTATTCCCCCTTTTAGAAATAAAATAAATCGAAATTTTATTATTTAAAGTTTATAATTTTAACAAAATTCATCATTTCATCAGAAATATACCCAAAGAAGAAAGAAAACAAAAAGGTAAGTTTTTCAAAATTGTGATAGCAATAATTATTTATGATTTACATCTGTTGTTTTCCCAATGTAAAAGTTAAAAATGATTTAAGATCAAAATCAAAATTAAAAATTAGAAGTATATATGTATGATGTAGCAACACCCTTAGTCCTCCTTTAGTCCTACATGTATTTGAGATAAATATGAAAGCAAGCAACAATTCTTTAAATAAATTCAGTAGAATTTTTACTGGGAATGAGTTCCATAAATTGATAGAGGTAAACTGTTGAAATCTATTCCTTTGTATGAATTATTTTTATAATTAGCTTTCAAACTTTTAATCAGACCTTTTCATTTCTTGAACTGAACACGAAAGTATGATCTAATGTTTTCGATTTTTCCCGATCCTCCCCCCCCCCCTACACACACACACACACCCTAACCGCCATTGATAAGAAGTTTTCAAAGGAAATTGGAAAAATAAATATTTTAAAATTTGTAATTTAATTGAAGTCAAATGTGAATGTATGAAGGTAATGACACAATTTGCTCTACAATGTGTAATGTATTGTACATGTACATTTTGTAATATTTCATATTCAGGTTATATAAAATTATTTTGACTACATGTAATTCTCCGAAAGTACCTAGTCTCATTTAGAGTTGATAATATCTTGATGAGTCTAATCTAGAGTAACGAGTGAACCGTGAAAATTGATAGAAAATAATTACAACCACCCCCTCTCACTATCATCGAATGTTGAAAGACCCGACCCCCTGTAAATTGGTACCCCCACCCCAAACACACACCCCCCCCCCCAAAAAAAAAAAAAAAACTAGTTTTATTTTTAATAAAATGTGAAAGTGTTCATTGAATATCCAGTTATCCTCGTTATTTCTAGTGCTTTTGGGTGCTTTTGGATTGTTTTTAATTTTCTTTTGAGTCCCTTTAAGGTTCTTTTGGGTCCTTTTGGGTAAATCGACGCGCAGATAATACTAAATATAGAAACCTATAGAACTCAATAGACATTAAGAGAACCCTATAGATTTTTTTCATAATTCATTCTAATTCAATAACTTATTTGTGTGTTGTTTTTTTTTTCATGCTTGATTTACATAATAAATAAAATGTTTATTACATGTAATATTATTCTCATAAATATATGTAGCATATTGTAAGCAAAATACTTATTAACTTTTTGGGATAAAAGTAATTAAAAATTAATTTCATATAGTTAGTAATATTTTTGCACCAGATTGAATGACAGTGACAACGATTTAATCTCTTAAATGTACAAACATACAGAGAGAGGAGGTGAAAAGATGTATAATACTTTTAATTTTTTTTCAAGTCAATTATTTTCATCTTGTTTGACAATCAAAAAAATTTATTTTTTCAGCAAAAAAAGTCCTCTATATTTGGTCTACATGTGAGAGAGTTTGAAATCTATTTTAACCTAGTCTCGTTAATTTCTTTTTGTGTACATTCAAATATAGCAAAATCCAAGAAAAGTGGTCCCCCGCTTTCGGTATCTTAGTGGAACGGATGCCATTATTTATGGCAAATTGTGTCAAATAAAAGTAATTGATTAATTTAAAAAAAAATGAAAATTAGTTCAAGGGGTAAAAAATTATAGCATGATCGAGAACATCTTGTTACAGCAATTACACAAGTCAAATATGAAAGACCCATCACTTCTCTATCAAAAGTTTTCAGGAAATACATGTATAACATTTTTAAAAAAGTAGGTCAAGTTTCAAGGTCAAGATAATGGGGTCAAAAACAGTGTTTCAGAAAGGCCTTAAAAAAGTTAACTTAAACTTAAACTTAAAAAAATCTCTTCTCATTCATAAGTTACACGTATAACCAAGGTTAAAGTTTTTGAAAAGAAGGTCAAACTTCAAGGTTAATGTCAAGGGGTCAAAAATCATTGTGTATTTAGAGAGGCCTTGTCACCGGTAATTCATATGACATTGTGCTATATGAAAGCCCTACCGTTGTCCTTTTCTCTTTCTGAAGTATGGGTAATTTAATGTTTAAATTTGTAAATAGTAGGTCAAACTTCAAGGTCTAAGTCACAGGGTAAAAAATCATATAATATTTAGAAAGGTCTTGTCAAATGTGATACACATGACAATGACAATGACAATGACAATAATTTATTCTCTTAAATGTACAAACATACATTGTAGAGAGGAGGTAGGAAAATGTACAAACACAATACAAAAAAATATAATACATGCATTATAAACAGTACAAAGTATCATGTTCAAGTTCATGTCAATTATTTTCATCTATAATTTGTTTGACAATCAATAAAAATTTACATAATTTTTTCAATGCTGAACAATTTGTTGTTGTAAAAAGTTGCTTAAATTTCTCTATATTTGGTCTACATGTGAAAGAGTTTGAAATATATTTTAACCTAGCCTCTTTAATTTCTTTTTGTGTGCATTCAAAAACATAATGGAATTCATCACCAATCTTATTAAAATCACATAAAGTACAAATTCTTTGTTCTCTTGGAATTTCTCCCAATAGGGAGTTTAAAGTTTAAATTTACATAACAAAATTGAAAATTTTCTAGGTAGATTAACGAGATATCTTTCTGGTTCTAGTATTTCTTTATAAATACGATAAATTACACCCTTTGATGAGTTAAAAACATTACTTTGCCAGTTTTGGATATTTTGGTCAACAAGTATTCTTTTTACTTCATTTTTTACCCATGCTACATTGTACATTTGTTGTGTTGTCCATAAATAAGATAATCCACAATCGAAAATATTTTTAACATAGTTAACCCAAGGCAAATTATGCCTTGAAGCTCATACATTTTTGTAGCAAATTTACACATCTTTGAAAAAATAAAAAAGAAATCATACCTTAATATTAATGATAAGTGGGAATCTGCCAGTTCCCCATACACCATGTAGCTTTTAGTGTTCAAACCTAGTATATATTTACAATATTTTAAGTGAGTTTTTCGAGATTTTTTGTAAATCCCCATATTTCACATCCATATAACAAAACTGGTTGTACAATTCTGTCAAATAAATCTATCTGACAATCCATAGAAAGATTATGTTGTTTACATTTTGATATCACTCCATACATAGCTTTTACAGATTTATTGTATTGTTCTTTTAATATTTTGATTAAAAGAACCTGATTTTGAAAAATATATTCCTAAGTACTTATAACTATCAACAATCTCTAGACTTAAACCATCATATGTAAAATATAAATCTTGTTTTATTCGACCTCTTCCAAAAATCATTATTTTTGTTTTGTCAACATTCACTTTTAACATTTTAACTTTCAAAAACAATTCAACATATTTTGTAATGACTCAGGGTTTTCAGCAAATAAAACAGTGTCATCAGCATACAGCAGAGCAAAAAGCTTAATATACACATGAAGTTCATTCTCAATCATTTCAGATATTTGTGAATAAAAAAAAGGTCGTACATGTAATGACCAGTGTTAAAGCTTTTGTGACAGACGGAGAGACTGACTAAAGGACATACAGACGAATGAGATTTTAATGTCCCTTTCGCGGCTTGAAACTTGACCTATACGTTTCATTAACTTCAAAAATTCAATATTGACAAGCCCAAAAAAGTACACTGGCCAAAATCAAAAAAAAAAAAAAATCCTTGTTAATTGTGTGTGTTGGGGTGTATAGTGGGGATGAGTTCCTCTCGGAGCATGCTGAAATTTGCCTGTTTTCAAACATCAGTACTGTAACAGAAAGTGGGGAGGGTAGGGACAATTGCAAGTAGCTTAAAAATAACAATTCACATGTACATACATTTTGTAAAACTATATTTAGAAATATATCAAAAAGGCTATTCATTGGGGGCTATTCCTCCTCCACCTCCCCCGCCCGCCGCTTACTGAGGGTCTGTATAAGAAGTAAGGATATGTATTAGAAGCTCATATCAAACCAGTTAACCAAATGTTGACAAAAAATAACGACAGACTTTAATTTAATTTTACCCTTCAATAGAACAATCGAAGAAGATTGATTGATTGATAGATTGATTGTATATTGTTTACCGTCCTCTCGAGAATTTTTCACTCATATGGAGACGCCTAATCGAAGAAGAAGGCGCGAAGATAATTTATTTGAAATTGATTGAAACTTTTTAAACACTCTGTATAGAATTTGAAATACATTTGTACATTAAGGTTTATCACTTGTGACCTAATTTGATAGATGTATATAATTTGACAAATGTATTCATATGTCTTGATCCGTTAATCACAGTAGAAATGCAACATCGTATTCTAACGTCTTACCAGGTGGTCATACCATAACTCAAAAAAAAGATTGACAATTAATCTAAAATATGCAAACTCTTTCCTGTTGTTTTAAATTATGGCTCTTGTTCACGAACTTGTATACTATAAAATCTGCATTAGGCAATGTATTCTATTAAGCGATTTTTGCGGAAAGCAGACTCCACACTAAATCTGGTAAATCACTAAATACGTGTACATCTAGCACTTAGTGCTAAATCAAACCTACGCTAACATAGTGTAAAATAAATTTCCGCAATCGAAATATTGCATATGCCAAATTATCGAGATGAATTAATAAGCACGGTATATTTCTCTCACTTTTAGGACAGTGTATACTTTTTAGTCCAAAATGGTTTATTGCTTTATTTACTAGACACAGTACGACATTTAACTCTGGACACGACATAGTCCAGACTTTTCACTACCCTTTTTAATTATGATATCCAAAATAGTTTTATGTCACTTGGTGGGATTTCTTAGCAGTATTCCAGGGTCTCATGTTAAACTCACAAACATTTTCACTTCTAAAGATATGAAGTCCTAAAACCCAGAATCCCATGGGAGAATGATGGGATTTTCAGTCCCACCAACTATCCCACCACTCTCCCATGGGAGAAAAAATGTCAGATGGGATATTTCCTCCTAGGGGATTTTTCTCCCATTAATTTGTTCAAATGGGATAAATTCCACGGATATTGAATTATTTTCTCCAATACATTGTTATAGTTGGTATATTTTCTATACATGTATATTAAGAGAAATTTGTCATACGTACTGTATCATGGGATAATTATTATTATACCGGTATTTTATATTTCACAATGTTTGGGAGAAATTATTTTATTGTCAGTATCCGTGGAATTTATCCCATTTGAACAAATTTATGGGAGAAAAAATTCCAGTGGGAGAAAACATCCCATCTGACATTTTTTCTCCCATGGGAGAATGGTTGGATACATGTAGAAGGTGCCATTCTCCCACGGGATTCTGAGTTTTAGGTTTTCATATCTTTAGAAGTTGAGATGTTTGTGAGCTCGACATAAGACCCTTGGATACTGCTCAGAAATCCCACCAAGTGATGTAAAAATATTTTTGATATCACAATGAGAAATGGTAGTAAAAAGTCTGGACTTTGTCGTGTCCAGAGTTAAATGGCGTACGGTTAAACTCTTTCATGTAAGCCTTAACTGTTTTTAATATCCGCTTGTATACTATAAAATTTGGCGATGTATTCTATTTAGCGATTATTGCGGAAAGCAGACTCTTCTAAATCTAATAAATCACTAAATACATTTACATCTACATGTAGCACATACAGATAATGCTAAATCAAATCTACGCTAATTAACACGGTGAAAAATGAATTTCCGCCAAATATACATGTAGCATATGCCAATTTATGGAGGAACAAATTAGATCTGAAAAGCAACATATGGAAAGTTAAGCTCATGAAATGGTGTATTTCTCTCACTTTTAGGACAGGTTTCTACAGTGTATGCAAAATGGTTGATTGCTTTATTTACTGGTACATGTACTACAGTTATAGCACAGTTACATGTACTTGTGGACTGGACCCCCCCCCCCCCCCATATCCAACCCCGGGGATTATTCGACATTTTTTTTTCACAAATTATATTTAATACACTTATTCATCATGTGTACAACAGGAAAAAAATCATCAAAACCCCAGAATAATCGCTTCACAAAAAATACTGGACACGTGATAAAGTCGCGTTATAATGCGAAAGTTTTAAGCGTCTATTCGCGAAAGTAGCGCGTCATAACAAATGTCTTCAGACCAGAGACCAGTAGAGCTTATAAATGCGATAGTACATGTATGGTGTCCGTCGTCTGCAATCGGTTGGCTGTCTGTCCATCTGTCTCTCTGTCTTTTAACAATTTTTATAATATGCTACTCGTCGTACAGTTTTGGTGTGATTTCGAAATTTTCAGTAACTTGATACACAAACGATCCTCTCCCATTCTGGCCGTGGGTAGGAGAGAGCAATATGCAGACTCCGGACCGTGGCTTGAGACGATGTTGGTTTACTTCTGTACTTAAAATAGAAATTTATGTGAAATATACTTTCAAAACGCTACTCCTACAGTTTTGCCCTGAATTTAATATAACACAAGTAGAAAACATAGCAAGCAATAGAAATTTTTGTGAAAAACTTACAAAATGCTACTCGTCCAACAGATACATATAAGTGTGATTTTAACATATCGCGCCACGAAAGTAGACTTTACTGAGATATATTGTCTTTGTTGTTTTTTAATGTTGTAGCCATTGTCACTAAAATGTTCTACACTATAATATGCTTATATACTTATATTAGGCTACTGCTTACGCAGTACATAGTCGGATTGCAATCTTGCCACATATACCGGTATTCTATGTATTGCTATTGCAAAGTTTCAAGTCCAAGTGTCCATACATTGTTTCATTGCAGTCCGAACTCCGAAGAACATGTCTGCTCTCTACTTTAAAATATTCATACTCTATGATACTTAAACAGAACTTTCCGTTTTAGTACGTATCAAAGAGTATGATTTTTTTAAAATAAAAGGTTAGTTTTAGCTGAAGTTTTGGTTATTTCAATTGTAATACTTTCTGAATATGTCACAGAATATATTTTATTTAAAAATGGACAAAGAAGCCTTTTGATTAAAACACGGGGAGGGGGCACATGTGCTTGACGTTTTTAACCCATCTCTTCATAAATGAAAAAATCTCATTATAGTTTAGGGTATTTTTTATTTATGAAGAAATTGGTTAAAACCGACAAGCGCCGGTGCGGGTGGTCCCGTCCCCAAGCAATGAGGGAGAGAATTATGAGATACACAATATATTTCCATGAAATACATCCTGAAAAATCTATGTAAATTGCTTCTCATTTACTATCGACAAAATGACGGATCCTTTTTTAAAAAAACATTTAATTTTACTTATTGCACAAAAACGTATTTACGCTTTTTTTTAAAAATTGTATAGAGCCTATATCTCGATTGGAAAAAAAAAACTGAGGTTTGGTATTCTGTGTCCGTGTCCAAAATGTATCTCAAAAGTGATTTATACAAACATATATCCAAGTCACATTTTCAGGGTTGATAGAAGCAAATCAAATTTTCAAGAAGTTCGAGAAATCTACGTGAAACTGTGCATTCTAGCAAACAACTGCAGGTTACATAGTACATCCCATTTGCATCTCATAAGCGTTAGAGTTATAGATCTACATTCCCAGTATTTTCCAGTTATGAGAAAATTTGTAGTATTTTCCGGTACGGAAAATACCGGTATTTACCACTGGAAATTCCCAGTGTCAGTATTTCCCAGCCAACCCTGCTACATGTACAAGTGTACGTAATAATCTTTGCTGATTGATATCCAAAAGGCTTTTTACTTTATTACATTTAAAAGTGTTATTCCCCTTATCAAGTTTTATGTACTACAATCAATTATAGTTGCTTTCGGACCAAGTTTTGAATTTATCTACATTGCAAAACAATCAATTATTTTTATACAATAAAATATATTCCGTACTGACAATGAAAGTAGAATTTTCCTTAGGAATTATTATTTAACATTTAAAAATAATTCTGCACACTTCAATATATAGTTGTTAGGAAGATATTTAAAGACCTAGAGCCACTTTTCGAATTAGCTTTGCGCAGTGGCGGTACCATAGCCAGTGAGGTTCATCCGAGGCGTGGTTATTGCTAGTTGAAAACTATACCCAATACCCCGCGCAGTAGTCTGAAACATGGCCGCTAGCGCAATTTTTGAACGCTCCTACGGGGGCAATGCAAAAACTAAAGTGGAAATAAAGAATGGAGGCGTACAAGGCGAGGACAATCCCCCGCTCTGAAAAAAGACATTTCTCAATTCTAAATGTAGTATTTTTTCAAATTTTTATGGTTTATATCATCTTTTACACATCTAATTCTGTATTTCATTGTTCAAATAATTTATTAATAATTTTATTTTTCACTCATGTTTTAAGAGATTTGAAAAAAAGAAAAAGCTTCACGTATGATTCGAACTCTCTCCATAGTGCAGGTTTTGTCCAAGACCAACCGCTTTAACCACTACGCTACGAAGTATATGCATTATTGACGTCTTTCAGTGTGATTTAAATGAACGGGTTTGTTGAAGCGTAAATTTTTTCAGAAAAGTTCGATTTACATATTGAATGGGTTCAGATTCCATTTTTTGGACAAATGTAATAAATTTCACATTTACATTTCCATCATTTAAGCGTTCACGAAGAATGGAGACTTGACCCATTCATGTTTAAAATTCGTTTTTTATAGCTCTATTAAACCAATTTTCCACTAAATATGCTTAACTGTCAACTTTGAAATAAAGATTATCAAATGATAAGTCGTTCAGTAAAATAAAATAATAATAAAGATGCCATTACTGAGAACATGATTTCAGAAAAATATAACTTTTCTGTGAATTTTGAAAATTAAGGAAACATTTTGTCTCAGAGCGGGGGGGGGGGGGGGGGGGGTTGTACACGCCTTATACGCCCTCTTTCTTTAAGTACCTGTTGCATTGTTTTGTTTCAAATCTTTACATATAAATTTTGCCATTTTATCTGCGACCGAAAAATGTTTTAACTGGATTAATAGTTATGATTGTACTAATTCAACACACCTTAATAACAAATGTATTATTCATGGAGAGTATTCGATTTGAGGGTTGTCACGTGATCATGTAATATAAATAGTCGAAGCGTGCAGATCGAGCCATTCCTCCGCTCGCTAGAAAGCAAGACACATTGTAATTCAAGGGATATTAAATAAGGCATGTAAAGAGAAGTTAAAGGATATGTTAATTAATGAATATGTAGATTTCAAGGCGAGTGAAAAATTATGTATAATTATGAATGAACATGTATAATATACGTTGAGTATATAAAATAAAATATTCTAGCGATTAGCTCTCCTACACTTCGACCGATGCAAACTCTCGCTCTCTGGATGGTCATGTGTTTTCTGTATACTATTTTTAAAAATATTAGTTAAGAATGTTGACAGACGTTCCCATCTGACAAGATTACAGAAAACGTTAGTTAGAGTCTAATAAAATAATAGTAAAATTTAAAAAAAGTAGTTCAGCCTATAAGTAACATTCTTTTCGTCTGTGGCTGTTTTCAAATCTTAATTTAATTTTTATTTTGAAAATATGCAAAATCGCAAAACGAACTACTAGTACTAAATATAAAGTGTAAATCAATCAGGTTTGTTTTCATAAATTTAATTTTGTAAGAATTTAAAATAACAGCTAGTATTGATTAGAATCGCCAGAAGTCAAAATATACCCTATATTAGGGCGGGGCTATATAGGTCATGTGAAGATTTTATTTCTTTGAAAATCATCTTTTCTGCTCCTGAGTACATAGTTATGACCAAGTGTGCCTTTCCTAAAATTGTGAATTTCAGGGCCACCAGGTCAGGGGTTATGGTGTTAGGGCGGGACTTTATTGATTACGTATATATAGTGAAAATACATCCCTGATACATGTACATTTATTCTTTGAAAATCTTCTCCTCTACCCCTGTGTAAAAGTGGGTATTAATCAAACAAACTATACAGTGTTCTGACGACCAAAAGTACCTCGTCCAAAAAAATTATACAAGAAATTTTTACGGTATAATACAAAAACTACTTTCATCGTTTTAAGGTCTTCAATGTATAATGAAGGGATTTTGGAGAATTTTGAAAAAACTTAAGCTAGTTAAAATGCAAATGCTAGATAATGATAAAAGTGAAATGAACCAAATTCACAAGACTATTAACATGTATGGAGACGGTCATATAGCATGTTTTATAGAGTTATCGATCTGCCCTTAATGAAAAGAAGAATTTTTTTTCAGAATTTTTTCGGTAAATAATTCATTTTATTTCATATTTTAATAAAGGAAGAGCTAATGCAAAAATAACTTTTGAAATGTGTGCTGCCCATAGACTTCAATGTAAAAATCAAGGTGCAATTAATTGGACAAAAATCAAAGAAGAAGGTATGGTTTCCAGGCAAATTTTGCCCTGTGATTTTCTAAAAAATGAAACTGGTGTAAAAGTTGAAAACTCATGCTTTTTAAATAATTGAAATTCAATGCAGAAAAATCATACAAGTCATTTTTCTCACATAACATTGTCCACAGGCATCGCCCACAAAGATCTTTAGATATGTGATTTGTTATTGAATTTTGCACAAAATATCAAAAAATTAACGTGGGCGACGGCTGTGGACACTGTTTTCTAAAGGAAAATCACCCTTGAAATGTGCCATTTTGAGCCTTTTTCTGTTGAAAATAGAGAAATGCTTCACATTAATGACTTCATATTTGCAGAATGGTAAACCTTCATGCCATTTTCTTTCCTGATTATTCAGAGTCATTTATTTAACTAATATTTAAGCCAGTTTCAAAACTTTTTGATGTCATTACATTTTTAGGGCGCAATAAAGCTAAAACCATACCTTCTTCTTTGTAAATTTCTTTTTGATAAAATCTTACCATGATTTAAAATATCAGACCATTCACTTACCGATATATATACAATATATGGTCGTTATAATTTGAATACCTTAAAAAGCATTGATGAGAAAGACTTTAAAAAATGTAAACAAAAATAAGACAAAATATCTGTGTTCTTCAAAGACCAAGAGAGGCCAAGGTGTAATTATTTTATTGGGGTTGAAAACTATACAGATGCTTTTATAGTTTGTTAATTGTGATAGTGATACACATACATTGTAAATGAGGGACAGATTAGAATTTAATTTATGAGTTGTTACTAACTATTAGACTATTTACTTCATTGATCTTGATCACCGTATTTCTCTTGCTTTTGGGCAACAAAGTTAATTTCATACTCTATGGGTTATCTAAGTTGTTGTTTATACACAGGTGACCGTTAAGGCCCTTAAATTGGGCCTCTTCTTTATTCTTATAATTCATTTACTTATATAAATCATATACACCTCCGGTATGTGATATTATATTTATGATTTGACTAATGGAATAGAATGGTGAATTCTGGGTATCAATTTATTTACAGAATGATAAATGAACTGCTCAGTAATGAAATGTAAATGTTATTCTTTTTTCTGTTGATTTCAGTTAGAAAGACGTGGAAAATCAACAAAGATATATTCCCAATCAGCAAAGATGTAAGTAAAAACCTCTTTCTTATTTTTACCCCCTTTTCATACCCCTGTGAAAGGGGGGCATTAATTAGATATATGTATATGTTGTTACGTATACGGGGGTTATGGGGCTGCACATGTCCGCCCGTTACACTTGGGGTACGTTTACTTGCAACACCCCTTGCGTGAAGTAAATAGACTAAATATGAAAAACTCGAAATGAGATATATTTCTCTAAGTCCAAAAACACTTTTTGTTAGTGTTTAGAGCTTCCTTAAAAACCATATTGTTCTTTTGCTTTTTTAGCTATCCGTTTTCGTCCGTCTTTGTGCGTTAACATTTGAACATTTTCAGCTTCTTCTCTTCAACTGCTCAACCAAATAAACCAATTTTGTCATAAAGCATCTATGGGTGAAGGGGAACAAAAATTGTGAATTTCATGGTCCCTACAGCCTGGGGCCTGCGGAGTGGGGCCAAAACCACTAAAATTAATTCAATCTTGAAAAATCGTCTTTACTCCTAGACATCAAGTAATCAAACTGTTGGTATAATTGTAATAAGCATCGAGTCCTAGCAAAATTGTGAAAGTCATGGCCCTAGGGTCAGTGGTTCTAGTGCTAAGGCGGGGCTATATAGATTGTATTGTGAAAATGCATTATTTCTTTGAAAATCTTCCTCACTGCTCTTGGGTATTAAACAAACAAATTAAATGTATAGTTAATTTGATGAGGAAGGGTGTCTTTTCCAAAATTGTGAATTTCATTGCCCCAGGGTCAGGGGTTCTGGTGTCAGGGCGGGGCTCTATTGATTATATCGTGAAAATGCATTATTTCTTTGAACATCTTCTGTTATGCGTCTGGATATGTAGCAACCCCCAGGGTTAGGGATTCTGGTGTTTGGGCGCTGCTATATTGATAATAAAGTAAAAATGCATTAATTTTTGAAAAATCATTCCTGCTCCACGGTATTAAAAAAACTACATACAAAGTTATGATGAGAAAGGGTGCCTCTTCGAAAATTGTAAATTTCCTGGCCCCATAGTCAGAGGTTCTGGTGATAGGGCGGGGCTCTATTAATTATTTAGTGAAAATGCGTTAATTCTTTAAAATCCTTTTCTCTGCTCCTGTGTATTAAACAAACTAACCATTAGAAATACATAGTTATGATGAGTAAGGGTGCCTCTTCAAAATTTGTGAATTTCCTGGCCCCAGGGTCAGGGATTCTGGTGATAGGGCGGGGCTCTATTAATTATTTAGTGAAAATGCGTTAATTCTTTATAATCCCTTTCTCTTCACCTGTGTATTAAACAAACTAACTAAGTACATAGTTATGATGAGCAAGGGCTCCTCTTCAAAAATTGTGAATTTCATGGCCCCAAGGGTAGAGGCTTCTGGTGGGATTCTATGACAATGTATAATGAAAATACATTAATTCTTTTGAAAATCTTCTCCTCTGCTCCTGGGTATTGAGCAGATGAACTACATGTAATTATATATCTATGATGAGCAATGGTTCTTCTTGCAGAATTGTGAATTTTAAGGCCCCTTGGTGAAGGGTACAGTTGGGGGTACTGGTCTTAGGGTAGGACTCTATTTATGTAGTGAAAATGAATTAATGCTTTGAAATCTGCCCCTTGGAATTACTTTTAGGATGAGCAAGCCCTTAGGGTGCCTTTTCCAAAATTATGAAATGTTTCGCTCTAGGGTCAGGGATTCCTGTGTTCCTTGTTTACTGATTATCACTGAATATTACTGGTTAGTTGAAATGTATTTTTTGTTCCCCTACTATGCCTTTGAGTATTAAGTAACCAAATTAAGCATGCTTAGTATATACTAGTAGTTACAAGTATGATGAACAGTGGGAATGTCATGGTCTCTGAAACATGAACCAAATTGAATGGTCAGATAGTTATTGCATGATGCTCGGTTGACCTACATGTATAAGGTCCATGGGCCTCTTATTAAAAGTATTAAATTTATATTTGGTATGAATTTAAATCGAAAGCAGACTTTGCAAAATTCTAATGTCATCACAGGCTAGTGGAAACACCTGAAGGAGGGTTATTATATTTCAAAATACATGAAATTTTAACCGATTCAAAACGACAATATCAATATAAATTATTTAAAAATTCTGAGGATGGGGCCAAAACCACTAAAATCAATGCAACATTTGAACTGTTGGCATGATTGTAATAAACATATACTAGTAACTATTGCGTCTTCTACCCAAATTGTAAAATTTATGGCCCCAGGATCGGGGTTCTCGAGTGTTAGGATGGGGCTAGGTACTTACATAGTTATGATAAAAAAGAGTCTCTACTAAAATTGAGAATTTAATGACCCCAGGGTCAGGGGTTCTAGTATTAGGGCGGGGCTCTTTTGATTATATAGTGAAAATGTATTAATTTTTTGAAAATCTTATCCGCTCTTGGGTAGCAAACAAACTATCTACATGCATACATGAAGTTATGATGAGCAAGTATGCCTCTAACAATACTAGTTTATAAAGTTCATGGCCCCAGGGTCAGGGATTCTTGTGTTAGGGCGAGGGAAGGGTGGGGCCAAAAGGGCGATCAAAGTTTAGTACTTCATAGGAATATACATGCACATGTATTGAAAAATCTTCTGATGAAGAACAGTTAACAGATAAAAGCATCCTTAGGTAATATAGATTTATGTTCTGTTCAAATCATGACCCCTGGGTTAGGTTGGAGCCACAATGGACGAGCACAGTTTTACATAGGAATATATCGGATTTTTTTCTTTTCAAGAACAGCAAAGCCGTAATTCGTCACACATACATGGAAACATGCACAGGTAGTGTAGATTTAGACATGAACCCTCGGGGCTGGCGGGGAGGAGGAGGTGGGGGGTAGGTTGCTCGGAGCACAATGTTAAATAGTTGGTCATGTACCATCCTTAGTGTAAATTCAAGTTTGCATCCTTAGTGTAAATTCAAGTTTGTTCGGATCATACCACCTCCCCATTTGGGAAGGGACCACTTAGATCTAAACCTTTCAAAACTGAACTCAATTCTGTTTTTTCCTAGCCACAGTGCTTAGGTGAGGTGGTCTTCTTTAAAAAATTGTGAAATGTGTGGTCCTGGGGTCAGGGGTTCCTGTGTGATGGGGGTACTTTTGATTATTGCTGATTAGTACTGATTAGTTAAAATGCATTTTTTGTTCCTTTACCCTGCCTTTGAGTACAAGTATTAAGTAAACAAACTAAGCATGGATCGTGTATATTTATGAAGAACAATTGTGCCTCTTTCAAAATTGTGAACCTTTTTTATGGCATGACCTCAGTTTGTTTAAATCACAAACCAAATTTTATTGTTGGAAAGTTGTTACATGATGCTCAGATGACCTTGTGCCCAGGTGTCGTTTTGTATTTTGCTTTCTTAATCTTTGAAGAACTCCTCAATTCAAATGATTTCAAAATGGTATGTTGAAGCTTAGAGGCTAATTTTACAATTTTCTGTGAGTTGAACAAAATTTAAACATAGACATGTATATAAATATATTTTAATATACTTGGCAATTGAATCTCGAAAACACACTTCTCAATTACCACAAGACACGAAAAGATGCCTTGCTTTGAAATATATCTGGCACGGATAAGTGTATAAACAGGCATATATATTTATTTATTCACCAATCAAGGGCCCTCAGGGAGCATATACAATTAAAAACAATATACACTGGACAAAATTGCTAACGCATCACCTAAGAAAATTAATATTTTACTTTTAAAAAAACTGTTTGTGATGCATTTGATATATAGATATGTTACTTTAACAAAAATAAGGCATATTAATGTTTAACCTTATAAATAACTACAATGTTTATTGAAGTGTGACCAATTCATAGAAAAAGACAAAATCGTGTCTATTCCATTTTTGAAGAAAAAAAATATTTTCTTTGTATTTATGTTCTTTCCATTTGGACTAATTAAAAAATCAGGAAAAAGTTACATCATATGCAGCGTTTGAAGCTAGAAGAGCGAACTAAAGCAGACAGGATGGCGTCTGCATGGGGTTCCTTTAGAAAAATCTGTTAAAAATAAAAACAATAAAAAGCTTATGAATTTCAATCATGAAAATTTGTTTCAAATAGATTAACAAACATGAAAATGTTTACTATAGATAACCACGACATTAAGTTTAACAGGTGCAATAACTTGAAAATTATTCCACAAAACTGGGTCAACCGGAAGCGGAGTGGATTTGGTATGGACATTAAGTTATCAGATGATTACTAGGATATGTGAGAGTCAATGCTGTTTGTTATTTGATTTTTATCTTGGGGACGACTCCTATGGCAATCTCACAGACCCCTTTAGTGATCAAGAATTTCATATCTGTGCAAAAATGGTGCGCAGTGCACAGCTGGAAATTGCATTCGAACAAGAAGGTCATTCAAGGGCTTTTTCATGATGCCAAGACATTTGTCAATCCCACTGCTTTTGAAATAATAGTATACACCTATTTACTGGCTATGAGGACAATAGCAAGTTTATCGTTCCCCAAGACAGCAAGGCAGCCGAGGGAAATAGTTTGCTGTCGAGGGGAACGATAAACTTGCTATTGTCCTCATAGCCAGTAAATAGGTGTTTTATTATACCGATGCTGACTTTACTTTTGTTAACTTTTGGGAGTCCAGAGTACACACAATTATGTTATTCCATATTATACCGATGCTGACTTTTGTTACGTCATAATATATACGCGTCACAATCCGTATAAAACCAGAAGTTTTCCGAGATGAAAAGCGAGGGAAACAGAATGCTGCCGGTGAATAGTTTGATGACTATTTCACCATGGGTAGATAGCACAAAAACTATTTCACAGTAGGGGCTGTTTGGAAAAGATAGCGTCGTGTTTTTATATTGAACAAATTCACAGGCGAACAAAGTATTTAGATCAAATCAAAACGCCAAGGGTAGGATGGGGCAACTATGGGCAAGATTTACCAAATGAATAGAAAGAATACTTGTTCTCAAGAATAGAAACGCCACGACTTATTTATCATGTAGTGAAATTTTGCTGGATCATGTATATTTTGTTGAAATTGTACCATAGGACAGTGTAGAACTACATTGAAGTTAAAAATTTTCCATAGGAATTTTTTATTATTACAAACCATAGAAATACTTAGAAAAAATCTATCCGGAGAACATGATCAATTTATCACTCTTACACTGTAGAAATTATGACCCCTGGAGATAGAGTGGGGTTACAGAGAGTTGGTGAACGTTGTGAGCATCTTGTTCCACTCAGCATGAGGCTTCAAATTCTACTTAATAATACATACATTTAAAAATTCATTCAATTCAACCCAAAGCAATAAATAACTAGTGCTAATTGTAACGGGAACCGTTACAGATGTTCCCCAAACGCTCCCCAATTCCTTTTTGGTGCCATATTCCCTGAAAGCTTCATTAAATAAGACAAACTCTGTGCATTTTTAACTTTCACAACGTTTTCTCAGAAGGATACCAATTACATGTATATTCAAATTTTAGCATTGCACCCGTGCGCATGTGAATGCATGTGCGTTCTGATCATATCATCTTGTCTAAACTATCTACATATCTTAATATACAATATATTAAAGCATTCAGTCCAAAAGTATGAAAAATCACTCTTTCAAACGTATTTTTCATTTCACTCGTTCCAAATGCACGCACGTGCGTGCACGTGCATGATGACCATACCTTCTTGTAGGAGTCCCTTATATCTATATTCTAAATCCCATCCTATTTGGTTGAAAAACAAGGGAGTTATAGCCATTTCAAGTTTAAGCCAATCAGATTGCAGCACACGTGCATGCACGTGATTTCATGATTTTTTTTCTACATCATATTGTAGTATATCCTAATGCATGACTATGTTTTAAATTTCAAAGCATTTCGTCAAAAATCAAAGGAGATATAGCCATTTAAAGTTTCAGCCAATCAGATTGCAGCACGCGGGCATGCGCATGCTTTCATGAAAATTCTTATATATCACGCTGTAGAACCTTAATAATGTAGGTCTATGTTCAAAATTTCAAAGGATTATGACAAGAAACAAGAAAGATATTGAGATTTTAGTTTCAGCCAATCAGAGCGAAGTGCACGTGCATGCGCGTGAGATCTTACATTTTTGACCATGTCATTTTGTCTATCCTTCTAATGTATACTTATAATATGAATTTCAAAGCATTTCATCACTAATTTAAATAGTTACATCTGTATCAATTATATTGGACATTTCTCGTGTTGCACGTGCAAGCTCTTGCAAGCACGTGTGCATGCACATGCTTTCATGATAAATCTTATATAAAAGGCTGTAGATCTCCCTAATGTATGACTATGTTCAAAATTTCAAATGATTTTATCAAAAAAGAAAAAAATATTGAGACTTTAGTTTCAGCCAATCAAAGCGAAGTGCACGTGCTTGCGCGTGCGATCTTGCTATTTTGACCATGTCATCTTGTGCATACTACTAATATATCCTTACATTATAAGTTTCAAAACATTTCGTCACAAAATAGAAAAGTTACGGTTATATCCATTATATATTGGTCATTTTAAGTTTTGCACGTGCGCGCTCTTGCAAGCACGTGCGCGCAAAATGACCTTGATTCCGCAAATCTACATTTCATGCCTACTTACCCTAAAAAGGTTTCACCTAAGTCGGATGTGTAGTTTACAAGATCACTCGCGGAAAAGATTTTCCCAGGAAGAAAAATAATAATAATAATAATAAGAATAATAATAATAAGAAACAGAGTAAAAACAATATGTTCCCCAACTTCGTTTGGGGAACATAATTAAGATACATTCTTTTGAAGTTTTCGACAACCAATGGATAATTCTCACGAGCTGTTTCAGCTAATGACGTATCTAACTCTATGAAGTCAGCCGCTGCTGAAATGACGTGTCAGTTTCCTTTCTTAACCCTTACCAATGCAGAAAAAAATGAACGATTTTTACGTTTATCTTGGGGTTAGCTGAATCTTTTAATCATGTTCATGTACTTAATTGACAACTATATTACTAAACTCTTTGAATTATTAGAATGCTACAGTATGGAAGATCATGTATAATAATAATTATCAAATTATGCACGAAATAGTGAATTCAAGATTGCTATTTGCTTTTCAGACTTACAGAATGTACGGCGTCTTTTCTCCTGTTTCATCAGAGGAGCAGCAGTACGAGGAACCGTCTTCTCCTCTGGACTTTGATGAAAAAGCAGACAGAATCCTCACCATGCGCTCCTTCTCATCATCTGATGATTCACCACCCAGCAGTGTGTCACCTCAGCCTTCAACAGCTTCAGCAAATACCAAAGAAATCGACAGTTCTCAGTCAACAACTACCTCAGGTGTGACGCAAGAAGAATCCTCGTCGTTGTCTGCCACAGCTGTCTCTACTCCCGGTTTAACAGCGTCATATAGCCAGTCTACTTCCCCGTCCTCAGTATTTGGAACATTATGTCAACCAATCGATCTTGCTCAACCCGTCAACTCGTATCAACACCAACAGCAACCCAGTGACGGTCTCTCTGTTGACTGTGCGAGTGAGTTTGATGTAAACGAGGCAGCTAAAAGACTCTCCATGGCAACCTCTGACCCCATTGACTCAACAGTTTCCGGCGAAGACAAGACAACGAAGAAGAGTTCGAAAGAGATCAGCGAAAGCGCCCTCCGGTTCCACGCCAATTATCAGCGCCACCCTAAGCCTCCATACCCTTACACCGGGATGGTTATACACGCTATTTACTCAGCTCCAGAGAAATGTCTTACGCTCAGCGGTGTAAGCCACAAACTTCAAGAAATGTTCGACTTTTTCAAAGGCACCTATAAAGGCTGGAAGGATTCCGTTAGGCACAATCTATCCCACAACGCCTGCTTCGTGAAGGGAGGTCGATCTACAGATCCGGACAGTAAAGGGAACCTTTGGTATGTGGACATCTCCAAGGCACCCCTGAACTGCTTCAAGCTCCAAGACACACCAGTTGCTCGCCGTGGAAACTGGGCTCAGGATCTCCACGTACAGCTAGGAGTACCAGAGATTCACGTACCCTCCAAGAAACGCACTGTTTCAGCCGACACCAGAGAACTCTCCTGTGTTGTGAATCGTGACCGTAACGAAACATCCAGTGTTTACAGTGACGATGTATTCAGCAGTTCCAGCCCGGAATCTGACTCATCCTACCCAGTACCTCTCAGCATTACTCCAATTTCAACAGTCAGTGAAGAGTTCCCATCAGCATCCTACAACGAGAGTCTCACCGAAACACGAGAACCTGCCCTCTTCTCCGACACCAGCTTCGAAGACCAGGCTGCAGGGCCAATCAGACCAGGGAAAGCCTCCCGTCAGAGCAAAAGGTTCAACCCAACGTGGAGTAGGAGGAACAAGGACGATTTGATGAAGTCTATCGCCAGGAAAGCTGCCAAGACTACATCACTGAACAAAGATGAGACAACAAAGCAGAACCCGTCCACACTCTACCAGTTTCAGCATTACCTACCCTCTCAAGCCTACCCGCATCCTCAGTACAGCCAGCAACTCTCCCACCAGCCACAGTACTTTCCAGAGCCTAGCCTGTATCATCAGCAATTCAGCCGGTGGAACAGCTACGACCAGTTATCTCAATTCCAGCCTCCTGTGTACCAGACAGCCTATCCCTGGTTACCCACTTACGACAGACAACAGCAGTATTACCCTGGGTATCAGTACTTTCCTGGTCAACCAGAAGAATACAGCCAGTGTTCTTACCCATTCTCGTCTTGGAACCATGCCAGCTACCAGGAGCCGTATTACCAGCAGACGGCAGATGACCTAGCGACGGCCATGAAAGTCTTGTCTCAGCAGCAGGGACCAGTGGATCTGAGTTTTTCCGAGGAACCAAAACAAGACTCGCCTGAGGACAAACCGTTAATCAAGGAGGAGGACGGATCTCCAGTGTTCTAGTGCGGAAATTGTGTGTTGTTTGACATTTTTCTGAGTTACAAGATGGAATGGTGGACAAGTGATAGTTAACTTAATGTTTTTATGTTAATTTATTTTATTTATTTATTTCATCTTTATTTTGTATCATTGTGACAATATTACATTCCATTAAGAATTTTTGTTAAAGTGTATTGCAAGTATATTTGTGTTTCTATGAATGTTGCACATCTAACGAAAATGCGATGATAGACGAAAAATTTCAAAGTGTGACAATGTTTTTATTTTAATCCATGACCTTTTTATTATCTATTCTGTTGAATATCTGTTATTGCTCTTCACATATAGCATTATTTTTATAAGTCTAGACTAGGACTTTTGTTGTAAACTTAATGATAAACAAGCAAAGTTTGATTTATGATGTTCGTGTAGGTGAATTTGGAGTCTATGTTAAATGCTGAGTTACCTTGCATATTCAACAGAATGTGAAAAAAGATGTCACAATAATTGACATATTAAAACATTCTAAAACTGTACAATTTTCTGTTGTATTTTATTCAGAGACCGCATTGAATGAATGCATGTTATTGTATTTGAAAAATTTCGTACAATTCTCTGTCATCCTTGGACTTTTAGTAAGGCGCGTGGCGTTCTCGACGCTACGTAATGAATATCTCTCAAATGGCAAATAGATTGTCATTTGTTAAGAAATTAATAACAATAGAAACTTGACATTGTTGTCGACAACGATGAGACGACTTAAGCCCCACCTTTTTGTCATACGAAAGGCTGTCACTGGACCATTGCTACAATTGTTGACATTCACTCGCATTTCTATCCAATGTAATATTTCAACAGTGAATGAGTCTGTAATTTTCAGAAGCTAATTATGTAACGCCTTACTGAAAATCCAAGGCTTACAGAGAATTGTACTAAACACATCGGGACCGAGGTTACCAAAATTATGGAAATTACAAAGTGTAAATGAATCGTTAAGTTTTAGAGGGGGTTTAAAGTTATCTTTCTTTTCTAACACCCGTACAAAGATACTTGAAAACTTGCTTAATCTATAAAAAATTAAACTAAGCAGGTAAATTTCCTAATTTCTTTATCTTCTATTAATTTTGAGCATTATAAAATCTCTGACTGATTAGAAATTATAGCAATTTTAAAAGATGCCTGTTGTGACAACCAGAAATGCTGAATGATGAGTATACGAGGGTTGTCCCGTAAAATCGTGGACAAAGCGTTTTTCTCGAAAAGTAATGGGCGCACTAAACTGAAAATTTCAGGGAATGTTTATTTATCATATTTAAGTGCATGATAATTTTTTTGATAAAATATAGGCAAAAATAAAGATTTTATTATGCTTGAATGTGCATGAGGTATTGTCCTACGGCGCACGGTCAAAAAACCAATGGTTTATTAAAGAATACACAAGTTTGAATTCAAAATAAAAGTTTTAAATACATAAGATTTGGATTAAAATTATCCGAATTCAATTCCACCATCAATTTTGTAGTCTTTGTAAAAATCTTAGGTATTTGCTTAATTTTTGGCAGTTTCTCGAGCACTCGAAATTGGAAAGTGGTAAACACAACACACGAAAAATGGCGACGTTTTATGACGTTACGGCGCACCGGAGAACAGTTCAGTTTTATTTCTATGTTGTAATGACACCTTTAGAGACTTGAAATGACCATAGAAGAAAAAAAAATTATAAAAATATCACCATATCTCAAGTATATAAATGAAATAGGAGTTTTCTTAGCGAAGTTTTTTTTTTTCTGATCGAGTCCCTGGGGAGTACAGAACATACGGACAAACTTCTCATGTAATAGAAAAGGACGCTGTCACAGTAGACCGCCTATATGAGATTTTCTATTAGTTAATGATGGTGAGAATATTGTCCTAACTTACTATAAATCTTCAGAAGATCGCATGAGGGTGCCAATTGCTTCTTCGGCTATTTATGGAGACTATAGAATGTGTATCAATGAAATTCCTAAATTTATGTCGGACTCATCCAACTTCATTTTCAGCAAAGATAAAACGTGACGCTGTTTTAGACACTTTGACGTTATAATCCATGCGCCGTAAGGTGATACAATACAGGGTATAAAATCTCATAAATTGTTTATTTATGCATCTATTTATCTGAAAGTTGCCGTGTATATTACTAAAATATGTACTAAATAATAGTGAAAATTTCAGAACGCAGTGATGTTTATTTTTCACACTAGACAACTTGTCCACGATTTTACGGGACAACCCTCGTATATGATCACATCTAAGTTCAAAATGGATCACATCAATAACTATTGCTTTAAAACTCTCATTTTTAAGCGGTGAAAAGAAATAGCACAGAGGAAACACAAATTTTATCGACAAGAAGAAATAAATAAACAACTTGACTAACACCCTAAATATTTTTCACTTGTATCTACTTTACGATCTAAAAGATTACACCTAGTTTAAATTGAGTGTTTTGATGATTTCGTAAACCAGTGCCAGAATTTTTCAGTATTTTAGAGGATCGTTTAATTTATATCAATCTTTGTGCAATAGAACCCACCCTCCAAAACATATACATCATATTAAATGTGCGAAACATCTGGGTGTTTCTGACCTTCAATAATAACGATATGGATTCCATTTGAGAAAAAGAGGCATTTATTATCTAAATTCAGCCAAAAGTTTTATATCAATTTTGATATCAAACCGATAAAACTTGTAAAAAATGTGCAAGTATCTAAAATATTTTAGTCGACCGTCTTATATTTGAAATTTAGATAAAGCTAGATATCTTTAGGATAGCAACAGCAATGCCGTCTTTCAAAAATTTAAGTTTCTTAAAGGGAGCCCATCAAAATAAATATTCGATCAACAAAGGTTATTGATGTAAGAATAAAACACATGCCTTGATGACGCGGATATATCTTTCCTCATATCGGTAAAGTATGGCAAACCTGAAGATATCGTAGAGAACTCCCCAAATCATGACAGTAATGTAAAACGCAACTTACATGTAGCCTTATTTCATCTCTGTCCGAAATCTTTAATAAATCACAGGTGCTTGGGACCCACCCCCCCCCCAAGTGTTCCCTTCCCCAAGGGTTCTTTGGCCTTTTTTAAATAAAATATTTTTCTATGACATATTCACATCATAGTATTACAACTGAAATATCCAAAATGTAAGCTAAAATTATCTTTTTATGAAAATTCATACTCTCTGATACTAAACCAGAACGATCAAAATAAGCACAAGGAAACCTTTAATGAACCATATAATTAAGATAGTATAGATGCTGGTATTTGGTTATGAGGATAGCATATTATATTAAAAAAAACTCTCAACCTTGGATACTTTTGGCTGTCTTCAAGAGTAGGTTAATTAAAGACGAAAGTAGATTTATCTGTTAATTATCTTACTCCTTACTCTTTATATCATCTCCATAGGTTTCCCTCTGAGCAGAAGTAACTGCTCTTTCTGATGGAAAGAAACCTTGGTTGGTATAGATGATTATATAATAAAGATTTTGTCTGGATTTAAGTGAGTTACTCATCTCAGTTTACCTTCTTCGTTTGCCCTCAGAGAAGGAAAAATCTGATATAGAATATTTAATTGATAAAAATTACATTAAAAAACGAGCATTGATTTTTTAGGTGATTAGATGCGAAGTTAGAACCAAAAACGAAATTGTGATAGGCCACTGAAGAGTAAAGTTTCTGTAAAACGAAGAGATTTAAAAAGCCAGGCAAAATCAATACCATAAAAATATCAAAATATAATTATTTTAGGATACACTGCAGTATAAAAAGTATTTCTCACGAACCTACCTTTTGCCCAATTCACAATTCTCACAAGCTATCATGTTTTTAAAAAAGCCCTGAATAAAACAGGTTAGAATTAGATCAAATGACAACGCAAAAAAATTTAGAATGGCATTTACTGTGGAAAACTGGTTCTACTTTATGTTTGGAAACCAGAATCAGTCGAAGCAATCAGCTCGTAAAATGTAAAAAAGTCAAAGTTTATCCTGACGTTCAGTTATCAGTTCTCTTTGCTTCATTCATATTCCATAAAATAATAATAAAATACGAGCTTTATTGAAGTCTTTATGTGGTCATTGCATAATCTTTTAAAATTTGATCGGACACGTTAAACGAAAATTTAAGGATCGGACTCGATATCACCAGAATGCAAAGAAATGATTTTAATCTTGAATGATACACGTCAGAAGTACTCCCAAATCATTTACCGAGAATCATTCAGGTCTGTTTGGGGCCATTTTGTAATTAGAACATTATAATATTATTTTCATCTTATTCTATAGCTTATTCTTATTTCTTGTAAGTAATTCGAAAAAAACTTGACGCTAAGTAAAAGTCCTTTCACTATAATTTTTTACCCCTTTGCCCTGACCTTCATGAATTGTGGTTCCTCGCTTTCAGTGCTTTAGTGGATGCGATGCCGTATGCTTATTTATGGTATAATGTGTCAAATTTGAACTCCCTACCATATATCATTTAAGAGTAATCCAAGTTAATTTTTTAAAAATTAGGTCAAACATGAAGGTCAAGATACCTGAACAGGTGAAGGTCACATTATTATTTACAAATTTTCATAGGTAATATGCATGTAGAAAATATAAGCCCTTTCTATTCTCACTCAAATTTATGACCATGGTTAACGTTTTTGTGACGGACAGATCGACAGACAAATGAGATTTAATGTCTTCGCTTTCGAGAGACAAATATGCGAAGTTAACAAATGCGACGGAGAAGAAGCACAACGGTTATGGCAGGTTAATGCCTAGGTCACATTTCCCGGCCGGTAAACTTAATCGGTGAACAGTGAAGGTCATGGACATCGGCGTATAGTCTTTAAAGTATCAGTATTATCCAGCGTATTTGGAAACCAATGCGTTTCATGATAAAAGTATGCATGGCCTAGTGAATATCATAAAACAATGTTCCATGATGATCTTTTTACATCGCTCATACAAACATTATGACCATGTTTGTTCGAACGTGATCGGCCGTTATCTGTTGAACACCACTCGGACACCCCGATGATGGATATTCAGACAAATGGATACATTTGAAAGATGTTTAAATGATGGGTTGCTTGAGGAGCGAGTGAGATCGTTGGAGACATCGCTGAATTTTAACTACGTTATTTCCTACAAATGCGAAAGTCGAGAAGTGCGATGGAAAAGAAGCAAAAGGGTTATGGCAGGTTACTTAAAGGGGTGATACTAATATAATATCACCATAAAAACCTCGACTTCATCGCAGTTGTTGCCTCCCATCTTTGCTTTCAAAAGTTGGCTTGTTACCTTCGCAGGTCCACAACTTCTTTTTAGCGATTTCAACTTCTGTGTTTCTCCCTGAAGCAAAATTCCAGGAGCCTCAACTTTATCCCAATACTGAAGCAAATATTTTTATGCCCCCGTAATCAAAGATTCGGAAGTACATACTATTGCCTCTGTCCATCTGTCTGTTTGTCCGCAAAAACTTTGCTCATAACTTTTGAATGGGTGGGAATATTGCTTTCATATTTCACAGGCGTATTCCTTATGATAAAACCCGCTTTCTTTGGGTACCACAAAATTTGACTCTTGACCTTGATCTTAGAGTTTGACCTTGAAACTTCACAAGAAATTATCACACTTTAACCATGTATTATATCTTTTGTTGAGCAGTTGGTGCTAGGGCTTTCATAGGATAGACTTTCTATATATGTGTCTTCTGACTTTTCATTGCGACAAGACCTTTCAGTAGGTATAAAATATTACCGACCCCTGTGATCGAAACCTTCTGCATTTATCAAATGGGTTTAATGCGATATAATTATTTTTCCATCGCTTTTGTGCAGAAGGCAATTCAGATCTCACAAAATTTATTGCAGTTTTTTTTTAAGAATTTGTCTAATCCGAACAACATTGGTTCCAAAGAAATTGGCTGTATTAAAAACATTCCGGATTAGATATGACTTAAAACAATTGAATTTGCTGCAAGGCACATTAAGTTTACAAATATTACACAAGATGGCGGGTTATACAATATTCGGATTAAAAGGTTTTACTGTATACACTTGTATACAAGTTTCAATGAATAGGGTTACTGTACAACACTCCGGAAAGAAATGTACATTAAACGGACACCTTAAAATAACACGATAACCATTCTAGTTTACGACCAGTGAAGCTTAAAATATATAGAAAAAAAATAATATAAAAATATGTAAGGTATGCGTTATAATTTATTGAAAAATTGTGGTAAACTTTTGATTTCCAATGTCCTGCTGCAATATTTCTGACAGATTTAATCAATAATAATCTTTTGTAAGCTAAATGACTTCATAAATAAATTAAAGTCCAAATTTTGGACATCTTCGGGATACTGGCCAATACAAAATCATTTTACGTTCCAATCTAGTATTATTATGTTTACAACACTTGTGAAAAGAATTTTTTTAACAAACACAATTTTTCTATATCTCTGAAACTGACAAGTTCTTACAAATAAAAAATGTTTTTTCCCTTTAATTTAGGATAATGGACATATAAGTTTTACATACAAAAATTTCAAACGGGGGGGGGGGGGGGGGGGGGGTTTTTCCTTGATTTTAGGATAATGGACATATATTAAGATTTACATACAAAAATTTCAAACGAAGGGCGCCGGCCCTGGATCCGCCTTTGTTTATTGAAAGCTTATTCTTGCAATGTACAACCGTTATTTAAAAATTAGAAATATCCAATACAGAGAACATCAGGAAACTTCTGATTATCATGTACAGAGACTGTGTAATATACGAAATATTTTTCTTCATTTGAACAACCCATATCAATTAACACTCTTTATTTATTCGTCACAACAAGCAAAATGTACAAATTCGCACATAAATTCGTATACAGCTTCTGTAATGTTGTACAGGTGTAGTTTTTCATACTTATTTAATATTTCACATTAAACATGTAATAAAGCCCTGCATGGATTTACTTATGGACGGAAAAACTCATAACTGTATTTTAATATACTGTAAGTGTGCCCACATAAAATTAATGTCCTGCCAAGTAAATTCGGATTACGAACCGTATAAGCAATTATAGGTTCACCCGAACCAGTAGGCATCTGAAATGTCTGTCAACCTTTATCTTTTTGCACATTGTCTCCAGTAAGTTCAGAGGAAGCAACGGTTGCTACCAGACAATCATGTTACATCGGTTAGAGTTCATCTTGCTAGTAGATTGATTTAGACCGGATGTAAGATTGATTCAGACCGGAAGTCCATCTCTCCCCACTATTTCTGTTGTTATTGAAGGACTTGAAGGAGAATTTGAAAATCCATAGTTGCCATTGCAAATGCTTTTCTGGCTTTCTAATCTCAGAAACGCGGTTCTATCATGTTGAAGTAAAGGTGTTGGAGTTCTTGGTTCGGATGTTGAATCTTGTTTTTTGAGAAATGGTGCAAACAAGCCGATCTCTCGCGACCTTGCAGCTTTTTCTCCAAGAGTTTTGAACTGTAAAGAAAGAGAAAGAATTAAGGAATTTATATGTCTTCAATACACAAAAAGCTACGATAAGTGATAAATCTTTAATAATTAATCTGAATTCCAGACAAAGATGAAGACCATTGCGGCGAAAGGAAGACATGAAACCATAAAACTTAAGCAACATAATGTAACATCTTTCGATTGTTAATTCTTGGAGAAAAAAAGACGATTTTGCACACGTTCATGCGGATATTAACCTTAAAGATTATAATATCTTGAACTTAGGATTTTTGAGATCTCTTTACATTAAGAGGATATAAACCCCTCTCTAGAATATGAGTATGTTACATACGAACATATAAGATTATTATATATAAGATAAATTGTATCTTAAGTTGAAGATTTCCGGACTTTCTATGAATTATAGGTTCCTGATCTTAGATTAGCCTATTTTTATTTTGTTATATAATAAAATTAGTTTAAAATAGTTTAAAAACTAAAAAATGATATATGCATATGAAACCTGCATGTGAAAGGCGATGTAATAAATGAATGTATTTAAAGATGAATGCCTTTAAGTTAGTAACAGCTTTCATCGCGAAACATTTTAAAGATAAACTTTGAATCAGATATATGCTGAATCAAAGAAAACTGTTTATGCTAAAATGTCAAGATAGATGCATTATCACACAACCACTGTTATTTTTCATTTTCTTTAAAAGCAATGACAACATTTTTTGACATACATTAGCTGTAACTGACAGTAACAAAAAGTCAAAATAAGATCTGAAAACACGTTTTTACAAATATTTTCTTTACTCGAAAACTTTTGCAATTTGATGCAAGAAAATTTCTAAAAATAAGACCTAGCTTCAGCAGTTTTGAAGGGAATATTTTAGCGCGCACATGCGCCCGTCGATCAGCTGTAACGTGTTTATATCTTTGTAATTAGGTTTCTTCAAACGCGAGAAAACATCTGTATAGCTTCTAAAAACCATTTGTCTTCATCACCATCCTTTTTTAACCCACAGATGAAGGCAAATAAGCTTTCCTATCATGCCATATTGATGCTGGATAACAGAAAAGCCCGACGAAATGTACAACATTTTACACCTGTTGCACAAGGAAGTTTCAAATAAATTTAATTTTGAATGAGAGTGACCAAAAAATTTATTAATAAGGTATTCAATGCTAATATCGTTTTCTTTTGCTTCGTCATTTTTTGAAATTAATTTAATTCTACATGTATTGGATGGGGGTACTCTTTGCAGACTGCTAGTATATCAAGTATCCTTCTAAAGATAAAATTAATTTCCTGGAAGTAAAAACACAAAAAACAATCCCTGAATCCAGCAATACACGGACAATAACACCAAGTTAATCACACAGACTTTCCACATCATTAGATGGAAGAAGCCTATAATCTACCTCAGACTGATAATCTCCTTAAGGTGTCTGCGAGGCACTCTGTGGTTTAGCAAGCTTCGAACGTGCCAAGGTCATTTGATCATACTAAACTTTATATTTTTTGAGTTGGAGGTAAACTTTACATGAATTGTACCTTAGACTAGTATTTTAACATCATTTTTTAATATGACGAGTGCTTATCATATATCATGAAGATTGTATTTGCGTGCTTACCACAAAAAGTCCAATGACGATGCCTAAAATTGAACCAGCTATGACGTCATGAGGGTGATGCTTGTGATCCTGGACACGGGTCACTGAAACCAGGATGGAGAACAAAAAGAAGCAGAGTTGAAGAAGAGGCTTCAAAGCGCGGGAAAACCAAAAGTAACATCGAACCTCAAAGTATAGCTGTTGGGAAGAAATGTAAAATATATCATATATTTTTCAAATGCACAATTTTAGTAAAACACACTATGTGACATGAGGTTTATCAAAGAGAGATTTTATAAATGTTACTCATGAACAAAATATTTATAAATGGGATAAACAAGTTAACTCATTTGTCCAGGAACATATAAATAAGAATCCCAATAGATCTATATGCGCAAGAGAAAAAATTCCACTTAAATACGAATCATGCCCCGTACATGAACAAAGTACAGCATGTCAGTATCAAAGTCAAATATTTGCGATGACAAGTCAACCCTCAACAAAATGCTTAACAGGAGGAGTTTATATAACACATATTAAACTAATTCCATTGAAGTAAAGTAAGGTTAAAAAGGAGGATTCAAATGATACTATGTCAAACTGTGTCACATTCCATCAAGTGTCAAGTGTTTTAAGTACGTGTTAGATTCAACAATGTTTAAGATACTGCCTCCGCGTGCATTTTTTGCCGATACTGGATATTGTTCATGCTCTATCATAAAATGCCCCACCCCCCAAAAAAAAAAAAAAGAAAAGAAAAAAGAAAAAATCAACAAAATCCAAACTGAACCCCACCCCCTAAAAAAATAGCCTTAAAAGTCACACGGATTACATTAATACAATATCTAAATAAATATATTCATGAAAGTTTTACATGATGTCTGTGGAATAGTATTATATTGCATATACATGTATATTTTGAATTTAACAGTTGATTGTGTCCTATACTGCGGTATAGACTTACAGATAAGTACACGGCTATATACATGGAGAATGCTGTGTGACCGGAAGGGAACGAGGTCCTACTCCGTCGTAGAATGGAGTCACTAAATTTTGTCTCCGTACAGGTATACTGAGTGATATATCTGGAGAGAAAAAAGAAATAAGATAATATTTTACATGTGTTTGATACTTGGAAAATTTTAGCACCATTAATGAAAAGAAAAATTAAATCATAACATTTTAAACTGCTTCATACATAACCTGGCCAAAGAGAATTAATTTCTGAATTTTCTTAAATTTTTCAAAATTATTTCTTTGGATAATTTAAGAAAAATTCGTAATTATTTCTCTTTAGCCAGATTATTCTGTATGCAGCAGTTTAAAATGTTATGATTTAAGCACAAATTGACCAGTTTGTTTCTAAAAAAAGGAATTTAAATTAAACATAAGCTCACCCCTGAGTGCAGTTAAATGCAGAATGGTTAGGTTTACAGACATCTAGAAAATGCGGTCTTAGTGCACCAACAGAATACTTCAAAGACTGCACAAATCCCATTGTGATGGCGATCCCAAATAGGGACACACATATAGACTTGATACAGATTACGAATTCTTGAGATTTCGTCAATGGCAGCCGAGATGACAGGTATCTGGGTACTTCAACAAGAATAACCTGAAAAGAGAACACATGGAGTTTTAGATCACATGCAAAAATGCAAATCAGGATTTATCTGCGTAAGGTAAGGCAAGATCTAGTATATATGTATTACAGATTTTTAATTAAAGTTACCAATTTATAATCTGAGTATCCTTTGATTTAGTATAACAATGAAGACAATTTACACTTGTAGAAAAGACAAATGTTTGTTTAAAGTCTTAATTCAGTGATGAAAGAAAGTTTGTTTTCTACCATTTTACATTTTTTTGCATTGCCCCCGTAGGAGCGTTCAAAAATTGCGCTAGCGGCCATGTTTCAGGCCACTGCGCGGGGTATTGGGTATAGTTTTCAACTAGCAATAACCACGCCTCGGATGAACCTCATTGGCTATGGTACCGCCACTGCGCAAAGCTAACTTTTATACTGGCTTTAGGTCTTTATATATCTTCCTTTAATCAACACCTTGTAGTGTGTAGAAGTTTTCCTTCATATTGATAAAAAGATCTCAAAGAAAATACTTTATCTGAATCATCAATGCGAAATAATGTGTATTGATAAAATTTGTTGAATGTAAGCAACATCTATAAACATAAAATTTTGGTCCGAAAAGCATAGAAAACTATTTATAGAACATGTAAATGATAAGGGAAATAACACTTTCGAAGAAATAGAAACCCATTCAATTTCTTTTGGGCAGTTATCAGCAAAATATAGTGATAGAGAACTCACCTATATGTGTTAAATATAATCAGTTGCTTGCCAAAAAAATGTTTCGAGTAGATTCCTCAAACTTTTTACATTTGATCTGAACCTAGACACTTTAATCCTTGAGATACATGTACATATAGGACACGGAAATCAGGGAATATTCAAGCTCAAAATTTATTTCCCTAAAATGAATATTAAATTTTACATGCATCAAAATCTATATTTCAAGCAAAATAAAAAAAAAAAATATATATATATATATATATATATATATATATGTATATATTAATCAATATAAGGAATGGCATTCAAGATCAAAAGCCTATCAAACCATACAAATCAGGGGCAGAGCTAACACGGACCTCTAAAACATATGAGGTGGGATCAGGTGCCATGGAGAGTAAGCATCCCCTGCCGATCGTGATTCGGTTCTCTGTAACGGATAACAATCCTTCCGTATACAGATATCAAGTTCATGATAAAAACTGATAATGCAGTTTTCTATTTTTTGGTTCGAAAAAGATTTTTAATTTATGCTACCTTCCAAGGCCTATTGTATTTTATTATTTAAAAAAATTGTTGGAATTGAGTAAAATTTAAAATTAAAGAAACCATCACGGATATTTACAGAAATCACGTTACCCAGAAAAAAACTCGTTAAACAATTTTAACATATATGACAAGAATGAAAGTTGTCTTCCTTAAATGTTAAATTGCCCCCGTAGGAGCGTTCAAAAATTGCGCTAGCGGTCATGTTTCAGACCACTGCGCGGGGTATTGGGTATAGTTTTCAACTAGCAATAACCACGCCTCGGATGAACCTCATTGGCTATGGTACCGCCACTGCGCAAAGCTAATGTGAAACTGATTCTAGTTCTTTAAATATTTTTGTTTGAACAGTATTTTGTAGTGTGCAGAAAGTATTCTTAAATGTTATATAAATAATCACACGAAAAATTGTCTTTGCATCATCAGTACGAAATAATGTGCTTTGTAATAAAAATTATCGAATGATTTCAATGTAATTTTTTTCTGTTCTTCTGCCTCGAAGAACCACTGAATCCATTAAAAGTGACTGTAACTTGATAAGGGGAATAACACTTTCAGATATCTAGAGTACAATTATCTATTTTTTGGACAGTTCTTAACGAAAGTATACTTAGTCTAACAGATAACTCACCTATGCGTCAGATTTAAACAGTCGTTTGACAAAATACACACAGTTACATCTAGATTTTCCTATAACTATTAATTTTATAATTCGGGGTTAAGGTTAGGGTAAGGGATTCACTTGATTTTGACTTTAGAATATATACTCCTAAAGTCACTTTTATCCTTGAGACACATCGGAATACCCAAGCTAAAAATTTATACTTATCAAGATATGTATATGTACGTTTGTTTGTATGTTATTTAACGTGCCTCTGCCCTCTCGATCGACAGTATTTCACTCATATGGAGATGTCACTATTTGCCGGTGGAGAGCTGCGAATATTGTCCTATATCCGACACTTAAGACCATTGAGTAGTGAGGGATCATTTTCGTGCCAGCTGGGACACGGGACCTTGGTTACGGTTTCATCCAAAGGACCGGTCTACAAGTCCCGTAGTTGAATTCGAATCGGCGACGTAATGCATGCATGTAACTAACTGATAACAAATATCTATCAGTTTTATGAATCTATTTGTAAATAAAATATATACATTTTAAAAATGTTTACCTTCAATATGAAATTGAAGAAAGTATTAAAACAGAGTTAGTGCTTTTTTCTGAGAGAGGATACAATATTTTTTTTATCTGAACATCGTACCAGATACTTTTTTTTATATTTTCTATCCCAGTTAGAAGTTCTGGCATATTTTTTTTAAAAACTCCTTCACAAATGGTCTTTTTTACCTTGGTTAATTACTATTTAATCTTCATCCAGAATATTTGTAAAGTCATAAGCAAGGAGAGTTTATCTACAGAGGATAACAAAATTAAGAATTTTCAAGCACATACCTCCTAGAAATTCGCTCTCTATAACACTCGATTTCTTTTCCAGACATTGCAAAAAGTGCATTTAATTGGCACCCAATAGAATTGAATCGCTTCCGAATATTGAAGTGTATGAAGCATACATGAAGAAGCTGTGGTTTTCAAACGTGCAGAAAGATATTTACACAGAACAGTTTGAACGGAAATTCAGATTGAAATTAAGTGTGGCCACTTTAATCTCTGATAAAAATCTCAACAAACCCTTTTAGTTTTTAACGTCAGCGTACTAAAGAGGCTTTACGTGCTTCAGGCTGTGTTCTTACCAGAATAAACGCCATTGTGAATCCAACACCCATAAGTACAGCATCGGAAATGGTGTCCTCGACATACGGGTACTTGATGGAATTGTCGTCACAGAAAAAACCACGCTTGAATGGCGGAATGCCTCCATTGTAGGACACAATAACCGGAACTCCCACTGCAAGGAAATACCACCTTAATTCTTTAAATTATATTAAAATGCAAGAATGTCACCTTAAATCATTCTTTAATTTTTAAAAGAACTGCTTGAAAAATGCTCAAACTTTATTATACTGTTTATATTGATGGAATCTTTGCTTACACATATTTATAGAAGTTATAATACATGTAGATATTATCAAACTTTATTCTAATTCTTGTTCTAAAAATGAAAATGTGATTGTCTAAAGATTTTTCAATTCTGTAGACAATCACATTTTCATATAAATTATTATAAAAATATTCCTTATAAAAATTGCAAGGGGTCTCCCTATTATATTGATACCTGCTTGGAGAAGTCAATACTTAATTACACTTGAATGTCATAAATTTGGAAATAATGTTTACCTACAAGGTGTACAATATATATCATTGAATGATACCCAAAGGGAATTAGGATGATTATGGAGGTTAGATGTGATTTTAGTTCTCAAGTTATAACTTAAGTTCTTTTATTTTTAAAAGAGCAAATCAATATTGATATATGTGCATGTAAAGAAAAAAAAAATCATGGTTTAAGAGAATTTAGAAATCATACTACCCATTAAACAAAGCTGTTCAGAAAATGACATCAGCAAAAAATACTTTGTTTGATTTGATTTGAACATATTTTATTGTTTAACACAAAAGGGTCAGAAACAAGTTCTTGCAACTTACAAGTTCTTCTCCTGGTGTTAGTAAAGTTGATGCAGTTAGTACAGTTGTCATAATAATAACATAATAAAGTGTATAATATTGACAAATAATATAAATAAATTGAAATGTTAATCAAATCTTCCAGATTCATTGATAAATTTATGAACTGCTGAAAATATAAGACAGTTCATATCATAAGATAGAGTGTCAGTACCCCATAACAACAGATGTGTGTCTATTAGAATCGATTCGTCTAGTTAAAAAAAGTTTGTCAAAAAGATTATTTCTTGCTCTTGCATATCTTTTACAAACAAAGAAAAAATTATATACATCCTCATTCTGACCACAAATACATTTGTTTGATTGTGTGTCTTTCCACATTACCCTTTTTTCTATTTTTACATGAAATTACTTTTTGTATCATTTATCTTTTACGTTTCTTTAGCAAAATTACAAGAATTTTGATGGTAACTTTTTTTTCATGTTTTTAAATGATGTTTCCTGTTGAATTTCCGCAGTATGAATTTTGATTTTGATTTAACACGAACCTTAATCGCGTTATTTATGATTCAAGACACACCAACAAAAATCATATTTCGTAATTCAAATGAAGCATATTGACTCTCGAGTGCACTCCATCGTGTGACTGAGGTTGGGTACTCGAAAACAATAATTAAAATTTGCATGAATTGTCAATATCGTTCACTTGAAAAAGATAACAGCAGAATGTTTAAAAAGAGCCTGATATGAATTCTGAAATATTTCACCGTGAAAATATCTGATAATGCTAACCTCACTAATTTTTTTTCAAAATTTGAAATAGATACATGGCTTTGCACGCTAAAATAATTAAGAAAATATATTAACATATTTTGACTTAGATGAAATAGATAAAAACTCAGCAGATAATCTGCTTAACCATGGAAAATGATGATTTAAGGATTCCATAGCTATAGATATTATTAAGATTTTCTTTGCATGTGTATCATTCATTTTTATGACATAAACTATTAACATTGTGGTAAACCCATGCAGAGAGCTATACAAAATCATATATCATTCATAAAACAAATGACATCCACAGGTGGGCATTGGTTGATGTGACTTTATAATCACCAAAGCGTACTTGTATAAATTACAATACTTATGTTTGTGCATACACAATTACGAATCTTAAGATTTCAGTTAAATTTCATGCTCTTTATCTCGAAAAAATAGAACAGTTCCCTTTTTAACGTATGACCTATTAAAACTAGATTTTAAGGAAGAAAAGATATAGTTTTTAGTAGCTTAATTAAATCACATGAAAATATATGTGCACATATTTGTTATGATTCATGTAATTGAAGTGCGTACTTATATTTACTCAGAGACGTGTTTATTTAGGTTTCCTGATTGTAAAAATAAAAAATTAGTTTACGTACAACATCCCTGTTTACATAAAATCTTTCCATACATCTGTAGAAATTTTAGCTGGATTTTGAACTAACTTCAGACAATCGTGCTTTAAGAACGTTGTTTTAATTAACAGTAATTAGCGTGTAATGCTAATGAAGATCCACGTGCACTAAATGCATTCATTAACATGGGAACCTTGTCTCTCCTGTGCTTGTTTACCTAGTTTCCCCCATACATCATTGTAATGAAAACATCGGTAATTCATTTGTAAGCCCAGGAATATCAACCCAAAAACGAATTCATTCTAGTTTCAATGCATTTATTCATTATTCAAATATTATACAATTACTTTAAAATAATCATTTGACTTTTGAAACGGTAAAAAGGAGATGCAGACTTTAATAGGTAAAATAAAAGCAATTAAAACTTCTAAACGCTTGCCGCTGTTATATCATTATCAATTACTAGCACGTGTGGTCGATAAAAACTACTGATTTTCTTCTTTAAACAAAAATTATCGATAAAAATTGATGGCGAAAGCTTTCAACGAGTTTTTGTTCATCATGTTTTTTGTAGATCACAGATCACATTCTGCCATTTTCTGACAGCTGCAAATGCCAGTTTCATTTAAAACAATATTACGTATATACAATTTTTAAAAAAAAATGACAGGCCATATACTATTATCGCCACATGAAACCTATTCAAACAATACATGTATAAAATTTTTATCTGTTAATTTGCCCTAGATTATAACACGTACCTTACATTAATGGTTAAAATTTGATTTAACAACAAATAATTACCTGCTAACAGTAAAATTAAATCCACTAAAATTTGAATGATTATTCTTAATCTCCCTTTCTCTTCTCTACACTTTCGATTGTCGTCTGTGTCTCGTGTCATCTTTTCCTACATATATTATTTCTGTAAATCCGTTGTCGTCTGCTGAATGATGCGATCTTTCATGTTTGATGAGGAGGAAACACTTTTATATAGTCATCGCGCGGTCATGGTTAACCTTCCGTTTTGCTGTGACGTCAAGGTCGTAGTTAGATGCTCATGTAAATCCGTTAACATCGAATGTATGTTAATAATAGTAAAGCCCACAAGCTCCGCCTGCAATGAATTTCAAAAACATAAAGTTTCACGACAGTATTTGCTCATTGAAATAATTATTATATTTACTTAAGAGGCGTAAACATCAAGGTTTATCATTTTATTGAATCAGAAACGTAGAGGGGGTTTGTTTTTCTACTGTTTTTATCAACAATCAATCTGTTACGCTAGACTATGGTCTTGAAAATCAGAAACACACCTTTCTGTTCCCTACCTGCAAGGGCGACGAAGTCAGGATTTTAATGTCGAACACTAAAATCTGATAATAAAATTAATGTATACTGACCGGAAAACCTGTTATCTTGGTCCTTTGCCAATTACAAAAATTTCTTAGAAAAATATTTACTTCTGAAAATATTTTCCTCGACTCCTTTTCGTGAGAGAAATAAAGTCAAATTTGAAAGGTTTAATATTGTTTGCGTTAAAGATATCTGTTAGAGTTTTGCCATTAGAACTGTGATTTAATAAAATTTTAAGTAGCAGATTCTGTAATTGTCTTCTTAATTTTCTGAGGCTTTGAAAAGCGTATTTTAAATTGTTTCGAAAGTAAAAATGCATGTACAAAAGGTTTTAGAATGCTTTTATGACAACATCAATGAAACAAAATTTAGAAAATTTATGTACCAATGTCACATGAAAACTAAAAATCTGAAGCTCCTACGAAGGTTGCAGCATTCTTACCTTCTAAGGAATAGATCCATACAGGAGCAAAAAATAAGTGTCCTGTATATAGGAAAAGGATGACCGAATTCCTGTGAAGGACAATTGATGAGGTCTTATCGGAATGATTTTGCACTTAGGTCACCCCAGTATGCGAGTGTGTCTTGTTTGCTCAATCCAACAATTATTGCACCTTTTAAGAAGCATAGAAATGGAAAAATGTGCTCTAGAAATGATGACATTGACAACTTTTACAGACTAAAATTTTGAATGATTTAGCATCTAATCGATCAATCTATAAAAAAAAAATTCAGAGATGCAGACGAGATTTTGAAGTATATTTAATTGCACATATAAACTATATTACATTTAAATATTTTTAGAGTTAAAAATTCTTGACCAAGATTCCAACGAAAGGGATGCATTCAATACTTCTTAGGATCAAACCATTCTGAGTATTACTGAAAATTACTTCTATGATAGTACGTTTTTCTTCATCCTCCAATCTATGAGAATCTAAAGAGCCTTGGAAAGAAACCTTGCAAAGATTTGTTAATCTGATTAAAGGTATCTTCAAAAAGATAGTAAAGCTCTCAAACTATGTGAGCCCAGTGGGGTCAGTGTTTGTTTCATTTACTCAAGCAAAGACTACCAGCCAATCCTGACTCTATTCCCCTGTTGCCGATTACTAAAGATACTGCTGCGGAATCTTTGAGATAAAATTATATTAAAACATGGAGCGCATCCAAGTTTTTAATTATATACATGTGTTCTCAAAAGCAGAACATTAATAAATTTTATTTAATTTTTTGATTCATATATCTTGCCAATTTGAATTCTGTTTTTGCCCCCATGATAGAATACTTGAGTCTGCTTTTTCCCCCGAAGAATTTTGGCAAAATGGTTGAGGTTAGAAAGTAGTACCACTTCCGTTACCTCTTCTAATCCGGTAAACAATCAGATCTTGGATTACTTCACGGAAGTGATGCAATCAAGCAAAATCGATAAACAATATGCTCCTTAGTTCTCCTGCCGAACGACTGGGTTTGTTTTTTGTTAAAAGCATGCAAAAAAAAAAAAAAAAAAAAATAAATAAATAAATAAATAAAATAAAATAACATCATATAAAAGTGTAATATTTCATTTATTAAAAGTAAATGATGTAAGAAATAAAATGCAAGAACATTGACAATTTTTGCTGCAGAAAGAAGAGACACACATGCTGTGATATCGATATGTATAGTTTCATATAAAATGATTATACCTCACAGCACTGCACGTGAATCAGAAGTAATTAAAGAAAGACACTTTAAAAAGACCATTATAAAACATTTCGCAAACACAGAGCTGCGTTAATATTGATTATTACTGTTTACGCAGCCCTTTTTCCGATAACCTAGAACGAAACAACGTTAAAAATTTTACACCTTAGCGCCAGAGTAGTTAGATAAAGCAGAATGTCTGCGAATTTTTATCTATGTATATTTCTCAAGTATCACCTTTTAACCCTTTTAAATCGTTCTTTGTTAATTTAATAGATTAAGTCATTGACTTTAATGTAAAACAAATAATGGTTTTCTTCGTAGGGTTAGAAATTCTGTTTTAAAGTGGTTTTGAAAATAATATAAATATAAACAAAATTGAAGTTTATTCAGCACAAAGTCATTTTCTAGAATAACCATGGATTCCTCAGGTTCAATTACAGATATTTTTTTTGCATTTTTAGCCGGGCTTATTGCTGACTGAATATAAATATAAACAAAATAAATGAAGTTTATTCAGCACAAAGTCATTTTATCTATAAAATAAACATGATGTAATGTTTAATTATTCGTGCATTAGCTGATTTTTGATGTGTTACCGTAGTTCTCTACACATACGAGGTAAAGCAGGAGAGCTGTTTTTTCTTTATTCAGCTGCAAGAAAGAAATCTTATGCAATTACAGCAAAGTCTTCCCTGAATAAATATGTAGATGTGCATTTATTTACTAAGTATGTTATTCTCATCTAAAACCGCGAATAATTTTATGAAATATGTGGAGATGACGAACAGTTATCAAACTCAAGAGTTCATTAAACAATACAAGATAGAAGCAGAGCAAACATTGGCCTCCAAAACATCAGAGGTGGGATCAGATGCCACGAAGGAGTGAGCATCCCCTGCCAACCGGTCACATCCGCCGTGTGCTCTTTGTCATAATCGGGAAATAATTGAAAAATCCATCAACATTAGATGGTTTTCCATCAATGCGATTTAAGCAAGAGTCATTTCTCCATGACCACCATATTGTAGGGCAACATTCATAGATCCCTTCATTATTCAACCAAGTTCAATTTGTTATAAACTGGCCACTGAGGTGAAGATAATACTGGTTTTGTTGTGAATATACATTTGTTATAGACTTTTTTATTCATAATTTCAATATTGTAAATATTTTTCCTCATATATTTCTTGCATGCATATTTAAAGTTGGTTGGTCCAGGGACCTATATACTGTATTAGTATATAGGTCCCTGGTTGGTCAGAGAGGAAAATTCACAACTCTGTCGACCTCTGTCAAGATGGTGGCCAAGGGGATAACTCCAAGGCGAAATAGGAAAGCTATCTATTCAGTGTGTATATAATGGCCTAACAATTAGTATGAAAAATGTCAGTCAGCATTTGACTTAAAGATAAACTGTAATTTGCTGACAAGGTCATTGTATCAACCATAGAACTTTTGAAATGATGACTTTAAACGAGACTGCTTATATTCTTGTTTCAGCAAACTGAAGAAACTGAAGAAAAAATGGGGAAAAAATCTCCATTTTCTCTAGAATGCATAAATGTATGCTTATTTTGAGCATCCAACGATTCCTAAAACAGGTGGTCTAGTATTTTAAGCTCTGTAATTTACGTTGAAAGAGAAATAAGATATTCAAGATAGCTATATTAAAGCTTTCGTACATGTATCTCCGTTTAATTTGTAGGACAAAAAGTTTCTTTCATGCAAATATTGCACCTGTTGTTGTATAATAAACAGAATATTTAATTCGTTAACGCTCACCTGAAAAAATTAATTTATTCCAATTTCTATAAAAAAAAATTACAAAGTACAGCTTATTATTAAACAAAAGCCTTGAAATAATCATTTGAATTTTGAAAACTTGTGTGGGGTTGAATTATACTTTGTAATTTCTCAATGAAAAACTATTGACGTGGTTTTCTGTTATAAAAAAGAAATAAACAAAATCAGCTGATTTTTGACAAGTGACATGATTTTTGGTGACACATAATTCTAAATAGGGAATGGCTGTCATTGTCAATCTGTGTAAACATTGTGTTCAAACTGTAAATCAAGTCTCCTATTTTACGACTTTTAACTTACTTTAAAGTTCATTTGTCAATTTGAAATAAGCTTTAACGAAATTTAGAAAAAAAATGAAAAAGGTAACTTTTCCCACCTTTTTTGGATCACAGTTCAGATTTTTCTAATTTAAACTTTATTCAGGCAATAAACCGGAAACAAACGTATGCTGAAACCAACCCATATGTCAAAACAATAAATCTCACCTACACGGTGTGGTTACCAGGTAATTGAAATATCATATGTATTGATAATTTGCTGTTACTCAGGCATGTAACTGAGTGCAGTAGAACATTGACAAAAGGATACACGAGGTGTGTATGGTCTGCCATGTCAGTAAAGTTCAGGTACAAAATGACTTCATTAAATTCAAACTGACAATTCTGGTAAGAAAAAAACGTTATGTCACATGAAATTCAGCTATCAAATTCGACGTTGTTTAATTGAGGAAGTTCAAACTTATTTTTAGTACCAGTAGCAACTTTAACAAAGAGGAAACTGTATTGTGGGCAATACAAGAGTGTAAGTACAGGGATGTTCAAGCCTCTTACCGATATTTGTTTAAAGTGCATAAAAGTTCTTAATATTATCCATAGTCTTAAAAGATTACGGTAGCTAGTTCAGTTAAACGCTTCACATTCTTTCATTGTAACCAGTACATTCAAACTCATCAGAAACTTATTTTATCGGTGCATCTCTTTGATAATTACTTTAGAGGAATTTTACATGTATTGTTCCCTCAATTTAAAATGATGGGTAATATGTCAAAACTAGGCCTTCTGCTACCTCGAGAAACCTTTTTCTCCCATTTCTGGGAGGCAATAGGCTTCAGAAAATATAATGGAACTGTAATTTTGTGATAGTGGCACGACTAGTGACATGCAAGTCCAGCACTGATTGATTTTTGATGAAATAATACTATGTTAAAAGGAACCTTAAATTACTATGTATTCAACAATCAGTGCCAAAGTTGGCACCCAAAAGAATGTGGTGTCAGTGTGCTCATGTCACTTGATTAGAAGGATTCTGAAGCTTGTCCAAGGATTTAAAATCCCGTGGATCTGTATCTTTTAAACAAAGCTTTGAAATAGAATCATAACTTTAAAATTATATATTGAGACATTACCAACATGTCATTGATGACACTTTTTTTTTACACCAAATGCTTTACAAGTACTACATGTATTTGTTATTATTTTTATAATGTAAAACGTTAATGTCATTAAATATATGTATATATCATGTTTTAAATTTTAATTTTTTTTATGAAGGTAAACTTTACAACATGGATTCTATTAAATATTTACCTCTGTCTAATATAAATTCAAACAAACAGCCTCATTATTGCCCTTGCTTAAGGATATCCTTTTAGAATGGTGTAATAAAAAAATGATAATAAAACTCTTGTAATTTGTACATGTAATTAGATAAAAAAAAATAACAAAAAGCATAAAAAAAATGCACGACTTTCACGGCTTTTTTTCTCAAATATATACTTCAATTTACAGGCATTAAAGATTGGGTTGTTTACCTTTTTTGTTGGTCTTAGCATGTCATTGCAAATTATCTCCAATCCCACTTTCACATTAACACCCCACTTTCAATTTGCATGAGATTCGTTTGCGTGGCGCAGTGGTTGGAGATCAAGTTTTCCAACAAGAGTTCACGAAGTAAGGAGTCAAATCCCACTGGGACGTAGAGACTGGTCCTTTGGATGAGGCCGTATAAACCGAGGCCCCATGTTTTTTATCAATTAACAGTATTTGCTGGCACATAAAAAGATTTCACTGCTCAAAGGCCCATGAGTGCCGAGCACATGGACAAAATTTGTAGCCCTCCACCAAAAATTCAAGTGGTGGCGTCTCCATATGAGTGAAAAATTAAAACATTACAAGAGGGACATTAAACAACATACAATCAATCAATCAATCAATTTGCATCCGACGCTTATGCCAAAACCCTTGTAATTAGATTTTTAAAAAACCCATCAAAATGCACGACTTTTCGATTTCTCAGGATATATTTAACTCTAAACTTTAAATTGTTATTATAGACACCTGTTTCTTCAATAAAAGTGGAACTCGTAAATCTTCTTAACATATCATTGCAAAATTATCTTGTTTAAATCATTCCAATTGCACACAAGCACTCCAAAGTTGATTTCAAAAGGATGAATTAAATATATGTTTGACAACATATTATGTAATTTTTGGAGATCAAGTTTTCCAACAACTATCAGAATTCCAAATGGTACCGAATTTTCCCCCGTTTTAGCAGACCTATGAAGCAGAAATTATTCAAGAAATTCTACATATTAAAAAAAGGTGTTTCTTGCTTGGCCTTCAAGTCAACATTAGATTAGGTATAGATCGATGACTTTTTATCAACTAACAATATTCATTCATTAAATAGGTATATCCATTTGAACATTTTTGAAGATTTGAAGATTTCGCATAGTCTGACACATCTGTTCTGTAAATGATATTTTACTAGAAAAAGATGTTAATATGGTAAGTTGATAATTAATGATCAACGTGACATTTTATCTATCAACTTCCTTTTTTTATGTAACGATTTATTCGAGCTCAAAAGTCCATAAAACATTATAAAATTGGAGCGGAGCAGACACGGACCTCCAAAACATCAGAGATGGCATCAGGTGCCATGGAGGAGTGAGCATCCCTTGCCGAGCAGTCACAACCGCCCTGTGCTCCTTGTCATGATCGAAATAACGAAAAAAAATCGTGGACAATTCAGTGTGTAATCAGTGGACTAACAATCAGTATGAAAAAGTCAGTCAGCATTTGACTTAATGATAAATTGTACTAATTTTGCTGACAAGGTCATTGAATCGACCACAAAACTTATGAAATGATGACTTTAAACGAGACTGCTGATATTCTTGTTTCATCAACTTGTTTGCCATGGGAATTCCAGTAGATTGTTGGAAGACCAGATTTAAAAGAACCACGTAGATGTTGTCAATCAGAAACTCGAACACCTTTTTAAAATCATATTTAGAGTACTTGTGTGATCAACATGCAAGGATGTCAATAGCCTCGATTAAAGTAAGCTTTTCATAAATGCTTTGGGTGAAACAATGACCTCGTCAACAAATACCATCTATAATTGCGTCAAATGTTGACGTCAGATTTTAATACAAGTCATTTAAAATTATTCACACACCTTTTACTTCACAGATTTTCCCCTTTGTTTGATCATAAGGAGCCAACGGCGAGTGTGAATGGTCAACAGTGGATATTCACTCCTCCATGGTATCCACGATGTCCATATGTGTTGGCTTCCAATTTGTATTGTTTCATTAATTAAACTTCTGAGCTTGATCACCGTTCGTTGCTTCTCTATTTCATTGTCATCATTCCTGTTACAAAATGAGTGTTGATATTTAAGAAAGAGGTAGCAATACACTAGTGTTATAGGGAAGGCATTTAAGACACATTTTCTTAAAGAAACCACAGAGCGCAAGCAGATTTACATACTGGTATCAGATAACTCAGATACTATAGCACACTAACTAGTAGCGCTCTATGTTTTTCAAAGTGAATAAAAACTAAAATTTGGTTTATTAGAATCAAATGAAGAAATAAGCGAAAATGACTTTGATAAGTTTCCCTCTTGTGGTCTCTTTGTTGACTTTGACTCTAAGAATACAACTCATACAGCATGGTATACATAACAAGAAATACTCTGTTGCAACCTAGAGCAGTGCTTGAAGACAATGAGCATATACACCAGTTAATTTACCACATTAAATTCGTTGCCTCTATGAATGTTTTGCACTTGGAAAGCTTGGATATCTGATTTGAAATTTTCTTTCTAATCCTTACAAATCCTCATTCATGGTTGCACCGTAAAGAACCTGTACCGCTCGACTTCAAGCTACGCGTGTTTCCCACATTATTTTATGACAGAACAATTATATTTGAAAGAAACGATATAATCATAGCAGTGGTGAATATGACGTAATCAACCGCACTGTTATCAAAAACGATAAGTTTTAATAAGATAAAATTGAAACGATAAAAACGACCAATGCTGTGATCGGCAGTATTGATGCATGTCGGTTGAAACGAGATTCACGTGCAAAGAGAAAGGGGTTTTGCTTTTTTGTGGTTTTGACGTGCGTACGTTGGGAGATATTTATTTCTTATCAATTCTATAAACCGTACAGTTTCGTGTGTCTAGAGATAACGATTTTCAGATCAATTTGATTTATTTCTTAATATTTCTTATGTTTAATCATTCATCATGAACGATTTGTAATTGAACTCCTTTTTATCTCTTTAATGACATTGCTCCAAAATTTGAAGTCTAAAGGGAGATATCTGAATTTGTTTGTTTATATATTTATTTTAACATGTTCATTTTCTGATAAAGGCGTCATTTTTATGTCTAATTTTAAAATGTACATCAAAATAAGTTGTTCGTAATGCATACACATCTGTATAAAAATTAATGCAATTTTCAATTATAAAAACCATATTTTATGGATATTACAAAAAAAAATCTTGAAATAAAATAAAAACATCGCATTTGTAAGATTCCATACGCCCAATACTCAGGCTAAACAAATAGAAGGATATTTTGAATAAAAACAAATCTCTCTCTCTCTCTCTCTGAAAAGATAGATAAAATAGTCCAGAAAAGTAATCATTAAATTAGTTCAAACTTTATAACATAATGCCTGAAAAATACATTTTGCCATTAGTAAAAAAAATTAATTTTAAGTATTCCGTTTGTATAACCATATCTTAGAATAACTACACTGTTGTGTTACATTTTGATTCATAATTTGCAATTGTGAATAAGAAAATGACTAATTTAAATTATTCATGCAATCATTAACAAGTGAAAATTGTCAAATTAGTGAAAGACACTGTAATTTCTCTTTTGGGGAATATAAGCTCTATTGTCTGCCGATTCTCATGGATATTTTTACACATATATAATTGACATCATACACAGATAAAACTTTAAAGGATATGTGCAATGCATACAATACACATACTGATAGTTATTGACCACCCAAACTTTTGAATATAGATGAATTTAAAAGTAAATGCATACAATTTTTTTGCTCGCACATATAAACCCAACAGTTAAAAACAAAATCTCCTAAGAGCTCTTAAAGTAAACTTTTAAAAGACACATAAACAGTTTAGGCTTTGAAATTAGCAACTGATTAAGAGGTGAATAAAAGATTTCCCAGCCTTTGATCAACAGATTGCAGTCTTCTGGGAAATAAACAAGCTTGTAAGATTACGTACAAAGCTGTCACGATATAAAAAAAAAATAGGTTAGTACAACGATTAATCCGTAATATTGATTATTCCACGATCAAGAACAAAACAATATCTGTTTCAAAACGATGAAATGTATTTGATATTATGTTTGAATAACTTTTAGTTTTTAGTTTATTAGTTTTGTAAGCAAATTTTACCCAGTAAAAAGACTCATGAGCCCCTCAATCGTTTCATTGTAATTGATGATGAGTGAAGTGTTCTTGCAATGTGGTGTTTTGTGCAGTACAAAAGTATTTCATAAGATAACAATTACATCAAAAGGTAACATACTGCACTCAGCTGCAATATTTTCATCTTCAGAGAAAGTTTTTAAAAAAACTTATTTTTGTATGATTTCAATGCACTCATCAAATTAATGACTAACCATTTAAATTCTTAAACAAGAAAAGTTCGACAACTCAAGATGTGTTGAGGTGATTTAAAGAAGGAGGATATGGAAATAACGAACAGTAATCAATATCAAAGTCCATAAAACAATACACAATAGGAGCAGAGCAAACACGGACCTCCGAACATCAGAGGTGGGGTCAGGTGCCATGGAGGAGTGAGCATCACTTGCTGACCGGTCACACCTGCCGTGTGCTCATTGTCATGATCGTGAAATAACGGAAAAATCAGTGTATCAATTCAGGGTATAAATAATGGACTAACAATTGGTATGAAAAACGTCAGTCAGCATTTGACTCAATGATAAATTGTATTAATAATTTTGCTGACAAAGTCATTGTATCGACCATAGAACTTACGAAATGATGACTTTAAACGAGACTACTGATATTCTTGTTTCATCAACTTGCTTGTCAATAATTTACCTCGTTTTAGAAATTGTTCATACGTAGAGCATGCTCTTGCGTATCGAATCAACTGAGATATATACACTCCGTATGCAGGTGATGAAGGTATATTGCTGCATAAGTAAGGGAAGTTGACGATAGAAAAGTTAAAGTCGTCACGTTTATCATGTAACTTGGTTGTTAGGTTACCATTATCGTCTTTTCAAGTAAAATTTCCAAGTATGAAAGAGATGTGTCAGACTTTGGGGAATCTTTTATCTCAAGCTCTCCTGGATATATCGTATCGACGTAGGAATGGAAATTACCATTGTTAATTGAAAATACGTCGTCGATATATCTGAAGGTCGAGTTGAAGGCTACAGCAAGTGTTTTCTTCTTTTCACGCATAAGATTTTGCATAAATTCTGCTTCATATGAATACAAAAATAGGTCTGCTAATAACGGACCGCAATTGGTTCCCATGGGAATTCCAATAGATTGTTGGAAGACCTGGTCTCCAAAAATCACACAGATATTTTCAATCAGAAACACAAGCATCTTCTTGATGTCAACTTCAGAGTAATTGTGTGTGCAATCAGAACCTTTTTTAACAAAATAGTTTTGCAAATGACCAATGACCAGGTAAGTAAATGATACATTTAATCCATTCTGAGAAGGTATCAACGTCTTCTTTTTCATATCTGACCCATCGTCTGGCGTAATTTTCAACAGAATCCATAAAACATGTATTAATGAAATTCTGAGACCAGTTGAAGAATCGGGGTTCCCTATATTTAAGACCTTTTAAAATAAGTGATCTAAGGTCCTCATTATTAACTACATTTACGTCACCTGTAATAACGTGTCCAGGAGGACTATAGTTATAGGGTGAAGAAGAACATGAACACGATGGGGGATTTTGTTTCAGATGCTCTGTATCTAGGCCATGTAAAGTTTTTATGTAATTGAAAAGTTTGGAAGCAATGGTCGATATGTATTTGTAGGAATACAAGGTGTAGTCTTTAACTTGAAATATGGTGGAATACAAGACTGGACCTTTTTGTGATTAAGAATATTACTTATATTAACCGCATCAATTCCTTTATTGGCATATTGAAGTTTAAGGAAAAGACGGATTGTTTTAGCTGCATTTTCTTCCGCAAAACGTGCGGGTTTAAAAAGCCTATGATATGCAATATCCAAAATCACAGATCCGAGTCTATATTCTGGTGTCGAGGAATCAAAAATTGGACTTTCTTTGGCCTTTTCAAGAAGACTATTTAAAAGTTTCAAAGGTACAGAGTTAAGTTTGGTGCGAATATGATGTAGACCTATAAGGAAAGGATATAGAAAGGATAATCCAGTTTCATATGAGTAGCTCAGAAATAAAAGAAAAGAAACATGACTCCCCCATATTAACCAGGAAAATGGAAGGAAAGTAGTAGCACAAGTCTGCTTCTAATTTTTCAGACTGAAAAAAAGCCATATCAACAAATTTCATATGAAAAAAAACCCAATTGTTTATTGTATCCATAGCTACATTGTACTACAAGGGTTGCTCCACAACTGTTAGGAAACCTTTAATAGTCTAATATTTTCATCAACACTTGACATAAAAATTATATGGAAAACATTATTTTATTTTCATTATCTTTTTAAAACAGAGAACATTACTTATTAACATTCCAGGTATTCATTGTTGATGTCATTAAAACACACAGAATAGGCAAATTATTCAGAGCAGAGATGTCATATAGTAAATCTTCTACATTGCAAAGCTTTCTTTGGAGTTTATAAAGACCAAAATGAATACTTTATTGTGGGTATGAATAAATAAGAAATGTTCAAGCCCATTTACTGATCCTTGCCTATGGTGCATGCATACTCTTTAAAAAATCCTAGTTTGAACACTGCATTCTTTCATTTTTATCCCAATCATTAACTTGTTTTATCGGTGAATCTTTTAACTGGTTCAGAGGAATTTTATTCTTCTTTTATTTTATACTTAAAGGTTAATATGTCAATTCTAGAATCTATTTAACCTTAAGAAACCCTTTCTGAAGTTTCTGGGAGGCAGTCGGCTTCAAAACTATAATCATAGAACTGTGAGTTGTGATAGGGTCTCGATTAGTGGCACCAATGATTGATTTAGATAGAATCGTTTCAATGAGAAGAGCATTAACTTACTATACATCGAACACTCAATGCCAAATTAAAATTGCACCTAAAAGAATGCTGTGTCACCGTCATTTCAATTATAACTGTAGCAATGGAGTGCAGTAAACATGGATGTACACCTAAGAGAAGACAAGAAAATATGAGATTTTAGAAATAGCTTATTTTATGCACATAGTTCCCATGTTTGCACATTTTTAAACAGTTTGAACATAAATATTTTTGAAAATCCTAAAAGTGGACATATAAACAATTTATGTAGTTTAAGGGGAGTTTAAGATTGAATCCTAAGCCTTTGATCCATTGCGCAATACTTCCAAGATGTGAAAATATAAAACTTTAATCTTAATTTTTCATCATAGGAAAAAGAATCATTTGTATTTACTGTTACAGTGTATAAAGCAATGTTTTCACTTAATAAATAAAATTCAACAAAATTAGATAGTAAACAGAATGATTCCTAATCACGAAGAACACTTTACTAGGCACACTAGTTAAATTAACCAGGTATTTCCTTCAGTGTACTTAAATTATTAAATTAAGGAGTTTTTCTATTGTAGTTTTCACACAGTAAAACCTCAGTTGGCTGACTTGAGAGTATTATATCTGTTTTTTGATATTCATGATCATGATGAGTAAAATGTTCTTGCAATACAGGGTTTGTGCAGTGTGTTGGGAAAAAAGGAGAAAGCATAATATTTTAACGTGCATAAGTTTTAAAAAAAAAAATTGTAATCCATCCAAATTTTTAATCTTTTTAGACTTACTTTGTATAAGTTCAAAGTATTCGTCCATTCATTCGTACCAGTAACGTTTTTGAATATATAACAAACAGTTTTAAATAAAAAAAAAACCGTCGACATACATTTTTTTTCTGTTCCCTCTTTCATGATTTAATGCCATTATGTCAATTTATATGGGGTAAGAGCGACGACTCTCTTACGTGTTGTGTGCCATTTTTCGAAGCTGAATGCTTATCTTTTCACAACCATAGGCTTAGTTGTGATGGAAAATAATGAACTGCAGTAGTACTGTGCACCAACATATTTGATAAATGATGTGAATCAGATGTGAATACAAATTTCAAGAAACTTTTAGTAAATTTGGTTTCACAAAATTTTACCAAAATCAACAGCATAAAAACACAGCTTTTTAGCTTTCGAAAGAAAAAAACATTCCCCACGAAAACGTCCAGGCTTTTAGATATCATTGATAGTTAATTTTTCAATAAAAAGGAACTTGTTATTATTCATTTGCAAAATTACTTTGTTAAAAAAATTCTGGTTGTACACACAAATACTCTGAAGTTTACATCAAAAAGATTCTTGAATTTCTGATTGACAATATCTACTGTATGTTGTTTTTAGAGACCAGGGCTTCCAACAATCTGTTGGAAATCCTATTGGGTACAAACTGGGTCTCGTTATTAGCAGACCTATTTCTATATTCATATGAAGCAGAATTTGTCCAAAATCTTAAACGTGAAAAGAAGAAAACGCTTGCTGTGACCTTCAACTCGATATTTCGATATATCGACGACATATTGTCAATTAACAATGGTTATTTCCATTCCTATGTCGATAGATATATCCCGGTGAGCTTGGAATTAAAAATACCATAGAGGCACATCTGTTTCATATTTAGATATTTTACTCTAAAAAGAACTTAATTGTTATATATCAACCGAGCTTTATATGATAAACGTAATGACTTTAACTTTTCAGTCGTCAACTTCCCTTACTTATGAAGATACCTTTATCACCTGCATTATATCTCCAAGTTGATTCTAGACGCAAAAGCATGCTCTAAGTATGAAAAATTTCTTAAACGAGGTAAATTATTGATAAACAAGTTTCTGAAACAAGAATATAAGCCTTCTGGTTTAAAGCGCATCATTTTGTAAGTTTTATGTTCGATACTGTAACCTTGTCAAGGAGTACAATTTATCATTAAGCCAATTGTTGAGTGATGGTTTTTCATGCTATTTGTATAGCCATTATATACACACTGAATTATCGACGGATTTTTCCCTTATTCTCCGATCATAACAAAGACAACACGGCGGGTGTGACCGGTCGACAGGGCATGCTCATTCCCCCTTTGCAACAGATACTCCTCTGATGTTTTTGGAGCTAGATTTGTTCTGCTCCAATTTTGATTAATTTAATGGACTTTTGAGGTCGATTCTATATCTAATAGAATGTATGATTATGAATGTGTTTTGAATTCCATGGTACATGTATATAGTTCAAACGGTCTTTGGGTCAATAAGAAAGGTTGCTTTTTTATTCCATTGATATGTTCAGCAGCTGATAGTTTAAAAAAATACATATACATGTAAACATGCTAATATCGTAGGGACATTAAAGAGCAATGCACTGAAGCTGGATTTCTGTTCTTTTAAAATAATTTTCCAAAAAAGCTTTTTGGTCAGTTTCACATCAAGGAATCTTCTTTCTAACCATCATCATAGTTGATTTTAAAGACTCATGAAATCCTTGCCAAGGAACCCAATACATTCCACCCTCGTGCCTACCGTAGACTCCGTTAAGGTTGCTGCGGTAGCAATTAAGGTACCACCAAGCAGCTCGAAAGTCCTCAGCACAATTCCCTGATTCGTGGATATCGTTATCATTGTCGAAGGTAGAAAATTTCATATCATTGTGATAGTTGAGACCGTCATCTAGAATGTAAAAAAATATATTACATCATTTCACCGAAGAAATGTAAATCTTTATTTTTTCACATTATATTAATATATCTCTATTCTCTGTTGGTGTATTTTTGTAATGGTATGTCTTGATGACTCTCTAAGTTAAACATTCGAACTTAGTCGCGGAGTAAGGAATTGATCTTTATGTCGTGGATTTGAATCCTACTGTCAGACTTGGAAACTTGTTTTTTTTCTCGGATGAGACCGAGGTCCCGTATCAAAGTAAATGAATTGCTCTTAATAAATCTAAATTTCGATCATTACCAACCTGCGTTTCCATGGTATCCTGAAATCTTAAGTTTATAGGAAGTTTCGGGCCCTCCCAGAAAGAAGTTAGTATACGCAGCATATCTCCTCTGACTTGCTTGATCTTCTAATTCGATTCTAAGTTCGTAATCTCCTGTTTTCACAATTTCATGGAGTTGACTGTTTCCTGAAATTTGTATGCAATAAAAAGCTATTTTTCAAAAGCAAAAACAAAATTCACTTTCATAAAATTAACCAAATAAACCTTCATGTTTTTTTTTTAACTGTACTTGTCAAGGAAATGATAACTGTACAAAATGAATTGAAGGACCCTTAAACAATTAGCTTCATTAAACAATTTTGGATAGGAAAATGCCGTATGAATCATAAGCATGATCAATACTTTGCGTCTTTATTACAAATTTATGTTTAAATATGATTATTAAGCCATGAATACAAACCCTTAAGCAATTAGCTTCATTAAACAATTTTGGATAGGGAAATGCCGTTTAAAAAAATTTTGTAATGTGAGCTAAATTTAAACATCTTTTGAAATGGATAAGAAATTATTTCATCAAATAATAAAAGAAATGAAAGAATTTTTTAATCTAAATGTGTATGTGATATTAACTTCGCTTATTCTAAAACATACTTTACGGTCATTCTATAAAAATTATCACTAAACCATTACCCATATAGAAACTAGCAGAGAGGTCACCAAATCCTGTCTCATATTGGGTCCAGTTCCTGTAAAAATCTGTACTGCCATCCACCCGTCGTTGAAAAACCTTTAATTTAATTCAATAAGCAATGAAAATTCGATAAAAAGTTAAATCTTGATTTCATTGCAAACGTATTTAAGAGAAAATAGATCGTAAAGTGAAAACTATTTTGCTAGGCTATTATGTAAAGAAGAATGTTAAATTTCGTAAATAAAAGAAAAACAATGATTTATTAATTAAAAAAAATACACGCAATTTATAGGAAGTTTTTCTTGTATAAATATTTCAATGTTTTTATCGAACCTCAAAAAAGAAATCCTTTTCAGGAAATTTCATACATAATTTCTATGGTAAAGAGTATAATGAAAATGAAGACTCAAAAATGATTTTCTTGATAGGAAGGTTTTTAAGAAATAACATATATGATTTCAATATTTTCGAAAAGGTACTTTACTTACAATCCATCCCCCATTATCTACGGTCATTTCACACAGAAGTTCACGCCATTCATTTGTGGAAAACAATCGCCAAAATCTGTAAGTAGTTGTATTTTGGCTCACCAACTGTCCTTGACAATCTTAAAGAAAAACAAGGTATTTGTATGCTTTAAAAACCTCTTGTAATTACAGTTAGGTTCAAAAATACAAGTGAATCTTTACTACCATATTTGTATTTGCAGCGTTCGTCTCCAAAGTTGGAAGGACATTGACAAGGCTTCGTAAAACCAGGCTTACAAATCTGCCTCTGTTAAAAAAGAAGTAAAAATCTTGAATTTTTCTGTCTATGCTTCTATTTTTGCTCAAACAAATTTAACTGAAATATATGTCAAATCTGCATTTATTAAAAAAATCATATAAAAGCGTTTTTTTCTAGGACTTTTGGAAATATTATCCATTATGGAATGTGATGATGACGAAAAGTAATAATCCTCAAACCTTACATTAACTTTTACAAATCAAGAGCAGAGCTAACAGACCCCTGGAAATATAAGAGTTTGGTCTAATATCCCCTTTGACTGATCGCATAGAAGCCTGAGTGTTATATTCGATTATAAACAAAGTCAAGTTTTCAACTCCGTAAAGCAATGTCCAAACAATTGCACTAAAAAGGTAAACCAACATCCTACATTAATACAGCTGTAATTGGAAATAAGGTCATTCGTCATAGCATTAGCAAAATGGTTACTTAAAACGAGATTAATGATTTCCTTGTAATATTCAATTATTTGTACAAAAGCCTTACAAGATATACATGTAAATTAGATTGATTTTACTATGAACAGGCTCTTGTGTTTTGAATTAGCTGGGAGATTGGCATCTTGCAATAAAAGAACGGAAAAAAAATCCAAGAATTGTAATGTTTAGTTGTTAGCTTGGCATTAATGTCTAATGTTAAAAAAAAATCCAAATATGAAGTAAAACAATGTACATTTTGGTGTTCCTAGAGAATTGAAAATGCATCAATATTGTTCCTAATGTGTATTCTAACGAAGGTTGACAAGTTTCGCATGTGCATAGAGATTTGAAAGTCGTGGATTTCTAATGGATTTCATAAAGAAAATTACACTGTATGAAAATATTTTATCTTATTTGTAAAATTTAAGAGCAAATAAAACCAAAGAAATATAAAAATAAAATAAAATTAATAATAATAACAACAACAACAAAGCCAAAATAGGAATAGGAGACATATTTTGGAAGATTTCAAATGTTCTCAAATTTATACGTACAGATATTGTCAATAAGAACTTCAATAATTCTTTTAAGATTAACGTTCAAGACAAACAAATTTTGTAGGCGATCAATTAATAAGATTAAAAGTTTTTTTAATTGAAGAAGTGGTTATTCATAGACTTTGTCTAATTTGTTTTGATTGAGGAATTATTGTAAAAAATGTTGAAAAAATGTTGATTTTGGAACACTGTGAAATTTCAAGTATCCAGATAACTCAAACGAACTCTGTTGGATGTATTTACTTGCAAAAAGAGAGAAATTTTTAAAGTTACAATATTTCCAAGGGCTGAAAAATCAAGTAAAAGACTTTCAATTTGTATGGATAAAGATATCATTTTGTAAACTTTTTATTTCCCCAGCTGTATAGACCCTTGAAAGAAGCACATGTACTTGCAAATCTACTCACCAGCTTAAAACGTTTGCATAGTCCATTTTCATACGTAGACTCGTTGGTTCTGTATTTTATGTGTGTGTGACATGTCTTAGAATCATTTTCTTGACAAAAATCAAACGAATAACAATTCTCATTTCTTACACACTCAGCGGCACATTGTCTCTTTGTAAGTTTCATGTTGAATGATGACGTAAATTCTGAGTTGTTCACGAAACCAAGGAATTGAAATGTACTCTGCAACTGTTTTTGCCCCAAAATAAATTCCATATAAAGTACAGAAGTAATAGTTAAATAAAAATAAAGATTATTCATCTTGTTTCTCAGAATACCTGATACATAAAATCCAACCTAAATTCTAAGCTGTTTTCAAATTTAAATGATTTATTATAGAAAAAAATATGAAAACTAACCTATCTTTGTAATTGATTTATTCTGTTTGGTGAGTTTCTATGAAACACGCCTATTACATGTATGAAAGAACATCAATTAATTATTAATTATTTTATATCCATACAATATAGAGTATATTTACAAAAGTACTTCAGAAAAAAAGGATGTGAAATTTCATTTTGCATTAAAAAGGACCAACATATGTTTTCCATTAATTCCCTTATTAAGTATCTCTTCATCTTCTCTCCTTTAATCGATCTAATGAAATTTAAGAGAGTAATAAAAAGGACATAAGAACAAAATAGGCACTTGTTTTAGATGCATGTTTCTGGCAAAAACCAAAATATAACACTCTTGGCAGGGTTCTCCATGATTTAAAAGTTTACTGTGTTGCAGAGTTTACGCGAAGCATTAATATTTTGCGGTATTTTCGCCATCAAATTCGCGATTGAATCAATATTCATTTTAATAACAAAAGAATACACGCACACATTTTTAAAAAAAAAATCACTAATTCGGTACACAAATTGTATGGTCGTAAATATTGAGAACTACTTACTATTTTTGAAAGTAAATTTGCCATGATTTTTTTCAGTTTTCTTGATTGATTTGCCGAATTACAATAAAAATCTTCGGAATACTTTTGAGAGTTTCTTGTAAACTAATATAAATAGTTTATTTACATCAATTGATTTCGATACTATGTTTAACTTTAAGTGCCAACATAATTCTAGAGCCGTGGCTCTATAGAAAAACATATTAAAATAGTTTTAAAAAATTAGTATGATGTACTTTTAATGCAAATACCAATTATTACTAGAAGTGTAAAAACAAATTATTTGTCGTTGTTCCTTCATGCGTAAACTCCGGCGAGGGTCAAGGAGATAATTGATTATGCGAGGCGAATCCCTAATTAAGTGCTTATTAATTGCTCTACCTGTTAGATTTGTTTGATTAAAAATTCAGTTATAGAGAATTTGTATGTTTAGATTCCTAATCATCACAGATCTTACTGTGTTGGCAAATTTTTTAACTGTGTCGCACGCATAAAATTTGAACCGCTACTGTGTCGGAGAAAATTTTACTGTGTCGGGAGCAACACAGTAAAACAGCTCATGGAGAACCCTGTCTTGGTGTTCCTGGAATATGTATTGGATCGTATTTTGACTGATATATTTCATATATACATGTACTTTTAGGACTTTATTTTTATATAAAAACTTGACAATGATATATTCCGTTTACCGATCAATACATAGCTCATTTTTTGGAATTTTAGTTTATGTAAGCCAGACCTCATGTTTGAATGCAATAAATAAACAATCAACTTGGTTTTTTTTGTTGGTAAAAAAGGAAATGAACCAAAATACTAGTATATTGCATTTACTGGTATTTCATGACGACATTCCAAAATATTAACTGGCCCAGAAAGATCCTCTGTCAAACGTGATAAGAGAAAAGAAATTTTCTATTTCGATAAGGATCTCACACAAAAATGGCCGTCTTAATTTGCATTCTTGTTTTCTGTATGGTAGGAGTTGTATTTACAGAAGAACCTTGGAGAAAGGAGATCTTGGAATTGAAAGAAATCGTCAAGCATCAAAACAAGCAGCTAAATATAATCAACAAATTAACAGATGGTACGACAATTTATATCATGGTAGTAATCCGAACATGAATTAAATACAATGTAGGTGTTCATTGATCTATTTAAAAGCTATAAATTATGTTTTTTTTCATTATTATTTGATTATACATGATAATATGTACACAAAATCTCTGCAGAAAAAGTTTTATATTTTTGGCATATACGTATATACCCCAGCATAGCTAAACGGTATTTTTGGCAAGTTTTATCAAACTTATGTTGGTTTGAGCAATATATTAAATTATAAATACTGAGTTGCCCAGCTTTGAAAAGAAGATATGTTTAGAATACCTCTTTGAGTAAGGTTAATAATTGAACGATAACATAACAGAGAAGAATAAAATATATTTTCCAGTTTTGTTTTCAACGAATAAAATATGATAAAAAAAACAAAATAGTTCATACAATTTATTTAGAAAAAAGCAAACTTGACTCTCGAATTGCAACTTTGGAAAAAATGGTTCTTGACCAGAAGGAATCGATCGAAAGCAAACAAAATTTCAAGATGCCACGATTTCAGGAGACACACCATGGGATACAAGAAGGAATGAAAAAAGTTGTCTGTTTAAATAGATGACTTATGAAATATTGTTCTGTTTCATATAATGTATGTACATGATGGCATTAGGATGCCACTTATGTTGAAATGTAGTGATTTTTGATTTTTTTGGAGGAGGGGAGGTGGATAGTCAATTTACAAATTTTATCTATATTACATCTACTAGTATTTTACATGTAAAAGTGATAGTAACATTTAAATAATTTTGAATCAACGATCTATTAAAGAATCAAAAGGGAATTGATTCAAATCAAATCAATATCTGAATGTCATACGTATAACATAATTTCTTTTGATATGCATGTTTTCAAAAATTCAAATAGTTGTATAAACGTACATATTACTACACTAGTTATGACTTTATAATAAAATGTATTGTAAATGACAGTATTTCATATAACATTAGAATCGTGCATAATGTCTGCTACAGAAAGTATATTTTATGCTATTTCTATTATTTTTTAATGAATTTGCTATTGGTTTGAAAATTAGGAAACTTGCTATAGGTAGGCATATTACAGTAAAACTAACTGATGGTGGTTGTGAATTGCAGAAAGAAGTATCCCAACAACCGTTGCCTTCCACGCCTGTTTTTCACACTATGCAGGTAATCTTGGACGTGCTCATGAGCTTGGATATGATTATGTTTTCGTAGACACACACGCTGCTTATGACAAGTTTAGTGGAACATTTCGAGTCCCGTCTGAAGGAGTCTATGCGTTTACTTGGACTACATTCACCTATTATGGTGATATTGTCCTTGAACTTCTTGTAAATGGAGTTGTAAAGGGAAGGTCTCATTCAGCATCAACTGGTGATGTAATTTCTTCCACTGGATTCGTGATTATTTCAGCAGCAGTAAATGACGTGGTGATGGTCCGAACACATCCTAATTTTGATCCTCGTGGTGTTATTAGAAGTGATGGTGCGCAAATGTCATGTTTTTCAGGCTGGAAAATAAATTAATATTAAGTCTTTGGCAAGAGGTGTTATTTTTAATAAAAGAAATTATTTTGATTTTGGGGGGTCTTGATTGTACTCAAAATATAAGCATGGCTGGGTAAAAAGTTTGACATTATATATGCACGCATATGTAACGAAAAAATACATATTAAACAAAACAATCTGCTTTAAAATGCGTACCGGTATTTGTTGACAGCTTTGTAGTAACAAAAATGTCCATATGTTTACGACATTTGATACGTAAATTAAATGGATCTGTGAAAAAAGTTCATTGTGTTTTAGAATAGAATAACCACCAGTCCACTTTGATTGGTTACTTCTGGAATTATGCATTTGGTAAAGACTTAAACTGGAAGTCCTCATATGGTTTCGAATACTTTTTTGTCGATTCAAATGATGGTCGTCCCCCGTTGGCGCAGTGGTTAGAGCGTCTGCTCTAGAGTCGCGAAGTGAGGAGTTACTCCTTACGTCGCGGGTTCGAATCCCACTGTGGGGCGTGGAGACCGGTCCTTCGGATGAGACCGTATAAACCGAGGTCCCGTGTCGCAGTAGGTGCCGGCACGAAAAAGATCCTTCCCTGCTCAATGGCCCTCAGTGCCGAGTATAGGAAAAGATTTGCAGCTCTCCACCGGCAAGTGGTGGCGTCTCCATATGAGTGAAAAATTCTCGAGAGGGACGTTAAACAATAAACAATCAATCAATCAATCAAATGATGGTCTGGATGATAAAGATTTTGATTCTTCATTACTTCAGAAAAGAAACGGAAATACTTTCTTTGTCAGGAATCATCATTAATAATTTATTAAAATGATTAAAAACATCCATCCTTGCTTATTACTAGAATGAAGTTATTTTATATAAATACATTTAAAGAGAAATGTAAAAATGATCAATAAACTTTCATGGATACATGCAAAAAATTGTAAGAAAATAATCTGGAAAGGCTCGCAAAATGTAAAAAAAAAATATTCAAGTCATGTCCAGAAAATGTAAGAAAAAATGCACATGTAGTCTAGACTTGCAGACAAACATTAGAAAATAATTGAGTCAAAGCAAGAAAAAATAATCTAGTCACAAAGTTACAAAATGCCAGTATGCAATGAAAATTACAAGTAATCAAAGACTTATAAAATGGAGTGGATCCCCCCTTTTTTAAATGTCCGTTCTTTTTAGGTAAGTTGGCATGATATGAGCAATCAGAATTGTTTATATTCCAGAACATTACATTTTTGTTCGAATTTTAAGTACACGTGCTTTATGTAGCTTAATTTAGAAGAAAAGATAAGATAATCAAGGTAATCAAGTCAGTAATGCTTAATTTTATTTCACTTCTAACTTTATATATGTAGCATAAAAATTTATGGGGGGTTCTTTGTTAATCTCGTTTAAAATCACCATTTCGTAAGTTCTATGGTTGATCACAGGTGCTTGTTGACAGGAAACCCCTTCTCCACCCTCTCCACCTCCGAATATACACCCGGTTCCAAAGATATTTTTATTAATCTTTTATCAGAAATTTATCTCTAAGTACACACTGCATTGTATTCCACATGAAAAATCCAAAATACAACGTAGATTTAACGTTAAATCAAAAAAATCATACACCTGGTATTATAAAGGTAAGTTTCTTCCACTTAATAACACTGGACCCATCTCGGATACTGGGTCTAAAATATCAAATACATACTACATATCACTGAAATGTGCCCTGATATCTTGTTTCGGTACACGTACATATTTATACAAGAGGGGTCCAGTCTTAACAAATGGTAGTGACTTACCTACATGTAATACCGCGAGTGTAATTTTTTAAAATAAAACGTTAATTTTACATTATGTCTTCGGATTTTTCATATGGAGTACAATGGAGATGTGTACTAAAAGATAAATTTATGAAAAAAGATGATTAAAAATTTTTTTGGACCCGGGAAGAAGATGCTTGACCACAAGCACCTGTGTGATCGATACAATGACCTTGTCAGAAAATACATTTTATCATTGAGTCAAATGCTGACTGACGTTTTTCTGTTATATTTCCGAACATGACAAGGAGCAGACGGCGGGTGTGACCGGTCGGCAGGGGATGCTCACTCTTCTATGGCAACTGATCCCACCTCTGATGTTTTGGAGGTCCCTCTTTTGCATTGTTCCTACTTTGTATTGTTTTTGGACTTTCGTTCTTGAATATTGTTTCGTTATCTCCATATGTTTCAGTCTGACTGGTTGAAATGTTCAAAGTATATCTGCTTATATGTTCATATATTGAAATTTCAGATATGTAAAGCATCATATTTTTCTTTTTTCATCTCCACTGTACAATTTTAAATAGAAATGGTATACTGAGTTTTAAATCTAGCAGAGACTATATTTTTGGCAGATATATCATTCTTCTTTTCTGCCTCTCCAAATTATTATAGAACAATGAATTTAGTTATAATTTTTTGACACAATCAAAGACGAAGAAATTTTAAAAATTAAATTAAATTATTATTAAGGGACTAATGTTTTGAAATATATCAAATGAATATGATTTTCCAAACAAACTACAATTATATAAGCTATCAAAAGCTTCCAATCATCTAAGAACAGATTTGATCCAAAAAAAATTTACATGGAAAATTTTGGACGAATTATGGACAGTTTGTCTTCATATTAAGGATGTACTCAGTATTTGCATAACTATTTTGCTGTATCGAAAAAGAAAATCAAGCTTGCATCACATTCTGATTGGGCATTCATATCCAGAAGATATTGGAGAAAGTGATTACTTAGTATATGCTTCTACCATACTTTCGGAGGTGGATCATAATCAATCGACAGATCGAGACGTCGAATCCATTACCTCTTCTAATCCAAAGACATTGGCTGAAAATAAAAACTCTTCTGTGAGTCGATGGCTTTTAATCTGAAAACATTAATATTTTAACATTAGTGAATGTTGCAATTGCTAACCAAAATTTGTTTTTAGACTTTCACAAATCTTTTAAATTTCAAAACTTATACTCCTATCAAAGATACAATTATGTCCAGATTTGAAATGTACATGATTTTTTTTATGGAAAAGTATCCTGTCTATATAATTGTATTTGACCTGCAATACATTTCAATCTGGACATGGTCTTTGACATTCCACTTCATTCCATTTAATTCCAAGAACAAATTTAGCTTCATAGAATTAAAGACTCTCTTTTCAATTATTTGTGAAAGATAAAATGAAGCTAAGAACAATCTTATCCTTTATTTTGCCGTTGCAGGTAAAACGCATTCTTTGAATTGCATTGTTTATGTACGCTAAAGTTGAATCTGTCGCAGGTATTTTGACAAGGAAGAATAAACTTTTTTGCTAGACAAAAAAAGAAAGAAAGGAAAAAAACAAACAAAATTTATTACAACCGCTTAAAAATTACATTGCACAAAATGTGAACTGGCCTAGAAAGTATTCCTGAGTTATTAAAAGTGATAAGAGAATAAATCTCCTATTTAGATAAGGATCTCCGACAAAATGGTCATTTCATCGTGTGCTCTTGTTTTTTTTTTATTTTTTAGGAACCGCTTTAACGGAAGAACCTTGGAGAAAAGAACTTTTGGAATTGAAAGAAGTCGTCAAGCAGCAAACTAGGCGTCTGCAGGACAATCATAACCAGCTACAAAATCAACTGAATCTTATCGCCAAATTGACAGATGGTAAGACAAAATCAGAAGTTATATCCATTTTGGCAAACAGGAGCCGGTAGTGGTATTCATTGTCAATTTGTTTAAAACTATAATTAGCACAATTTAAATTTTATTTAAGTTGTTTTTGTATTCAAATATTATTGTGTCATGCTTTATCCACACGTTTCATATTTACCATAATAATCAGGATGATAAATATTATAATAATCTTTTTTTTTTTTGTTAAAATAGTTTGATTAATATTCATTAAAGAAAAACAAACTACAAATTGATATGCACAAATTGATAGATTATTGTGTGACCATTTTTCACTTAAATATCACATCTGAAGTATTAAACTTTAAATAGGCGATGAAATATTTTGATTTGACGCTATATTTTTACTAAAGAGACCACAATGTCGGAAAAAGGTGAAAATTGACAAAAGTAGAATTTTTGCGTGACACATGCAAATTTCGTTCAGTTCTTGAAGATATAAGTTTTAGAAAATTATAGGTTTCTAAACCTGCATACATGTCCCCTACCGGTATCCGCTTTTCTATTGGGATGTGATTTTATTAGCCTCTACATATTTAAAGTACTCGCGAAAGTATATATTTCAGTTATTAATTGTTCATGAATGAAAAGTCTTGGAATTAAGTTGATCTTCCTCACAAAGATGTGTTTGATTGCAATGAAACAAATATTTAACAAATGAACAAAAGTTCATCTTACATGGTCTTTTACATCTACACCCGGGTCACTTTATGTCATTACACTGGCACTTACATTTTGCAGTTCTTTTCTTGCTTTACAGTGCAATTCACCTGGCCATGTTCATATTTCTGATAAATCTTTTGTTTTGTGATACAATTATCTTAAAAGAAACACATGATTTTGACTTAGTATGTAACTTTAAATTTTGATCGGTTGAGAGCACCGTATAGTTTCAATAAAAAAGATTTTGATCAGTGATATAAATTCAGTAATTGGTTAACAAAATGTTACTGGATACCATAGATTTTTTAAAAAGGGTATCTACAAATTTTGAACTGATAAAAAACACTCACCAAACCATAACAATTATACTTTAAACGGAAATACGTCATAACATGAAGGTATTATACATACTACCTTAAGTGCTTAATCCGCCGTATGTTTTTAATTAAACGAATGTATTATCACTTATTTCATTAAAGACAAACTTACCTGTATGTATCTAATTCATTGTAGAAAAAATCAAACTCGAATCTCGAATCTTAACTTTGGAAAGATTGGTTCTTGACCAGAATGAGTCGACTATTGACAAACATATCTTAAGCCTTGCAAAGTGGCAAGAGAAAACCCATGTAGGTAAGTGTCAGATAGAGCAAGATATAAGACTGTCATTATGTCTTTAAATGAATCTGACGTTTACTGGATTTATGATAAATAATTAAACTTATTTCAAAGCAAACTTAAAGTATGATGGAGTTAGACTACCGTTTGTTTTACGAAAAAAATCTGTTTATTGGACTTTTGCAAGAAGCACTGACTTTTATAATTGACGGCTTTCTTTTACATTAGGACAATGTATGGAAGCTCTTTTACGTTATACATGTAAATGTTTACCTCAGCATTTAATTCAACAAAAATAACTGGTTATCTCAATGCACAAAAAGTTGTCCTTGAAGAAAACAACAACCACCCTGCCCTTAACTCCCGGCCTTCACATATACGTTAACACCATATACTTATGACCACAAGAAAGAGTTTTCTTACCCATTATCAATTTTGCACCTCCGTACATCATGCATGTATAAAGGTTTTTAAATGTCAAAATAAACCATCAACTACCAAAGACAGTGCTTCTTGCAAAAGTCCATCTGTGAGTTTTTGATCAAATTTACTCGACGAAAAAGTATGAAGATAACTAACAGTGACTGATCTCAAAATATCTATAAACAATACAAAACTGTGAAGATTGGTCGATTGATTATATGTTGTTTCACGCACCATTCGAGAATTTTTCAATCATATTATAGAAATGTCCCCACAAACCGGTTAATGCCTTTAAACTTAGATCTTTCTCTGCACCTAGGGCCATTTGGCAATGAGGAATCTTTATTGCCCCAACGCCTGCCGGGACACGGCGTCTCTATATGAGTGAAAAATTCTTTTTGATCTGACACTTATTTCAGGACTCCAAGAGCAAAACATGGACTTTGCCATTATAATCATATGGGAGGCGAAGATATCATTTAGTGAGCCGTTTGACGTTTTTCACACTTGTTAGGCCATTATTTACACACTGTATTCACTCCTTAATGGCACTTAATCCAACACTTTATGTTTTGGGGGTCCTTGTTTGCTATATTCCAATTTTGTATTGTTTAATGGACCTTTGAACTTGAATTCTGTTCGTTATCCCCATATATTTTATTCTTATAATTATACAATTGATAGTTCGAAAGTTTAAAAGGATCCGGACCTTACTTTTTCAGAAATAAGTGTCCCTTCAACCGTTGCCTTCCATGTCTGTTTTTCCAACAATGTAGAAAACCTTGGTCGTGTTCATGAGCTTGCATACGATCAAGTTCTAGAAGACACACACGCCGCTTATGACAAGTTTAGTGGAACATATCGAGTTGTCTGAAGGTTACTATGTGTTCACATGGACAACATGCACGTATCATGGTAATATTCCTCTTGAACTTCTTCTCAACGGAGTTGTGAAGGGGAGGTCTCATTCACGATCAACTGCTGATGACGATCCTGCCACTGGATTGGTGATTATTTCGGTAGATGTAAATGGGTCGTGATGAAAAGAACACATCCTGATTATAATCCCCAAGGTATTATTTTAAGTGACAAGTGGCAGTCTACGTGTTTTTCAGGCTGGAGTTTAAATTGATATTTAGTTTCAAGCAGGAGAGACATTTGTTTTTAATAAAAGAAATTATTTTGATTCTTGAACTTTTACATTTATTCCCTGGAATTGGACTCAGAACGACATTACTTTAGGAAATAAACCCTAAATAGTTTGCCAATTTCTCTATAATTTGAATAAAAAATGAATAGTTTAGAATGTAAAGTTATAAGTATGATATACTAGTATTTCATTTCTAATGTTTAGGAGAGAATCATCGGATACTTATAACGTACAACATTTTTTTTTCATGAAATGCTTCATGAAATAATAACATGACTCGGTGAGAGGTATCACATTAAATGTATACGTATTTTCATTAACATCCATATAATTATATAAACCACAAAGAAATTAACTTTCATTTGGATACCCATTTCCGCCCTACATGTAACCCAGGGTTGAATCAGTACATGAACAGCGCGCTACACCCGATAGACTGCTCGGCTATCAAAGCAAGTCCAGAAACACTTGCTTTCGATGCCGATGACTGTCCTACAGTACACGGTCATTGAGAATAGAAGTGAGATATAGTATTTGGACATAAGTTTATTAGCTTTAAAGAGAACCTTTACCAAAATATATATTGTAATGAATTTTTTACTTACAAAGGACGTTTTTACAATAAAATTTTACCAATCAGAATTCAACCAAAAACCGAAGTTGGTATTATAATAAATGGAAATTATTTCTTCACTTAAGGCAGTTATGTTAGTTTAAGAGTCAAGACATCAATTCTTCTTCTTATATAGCAATATACCCCTACTGCCTGTACATAGGACATAAATCTCCCAGGTGATTCATAATGCAAAACACTGGATTACAAGTACATTTTTTTAAAGTTAAGACAAGATATTGACAAACAAGTTTATAAAACAAAAATATTAATAGTCTCATTTGAAGTCATTCTATGGTTAATTTTTTCAATCGATACGATGCAGCAAATCTAATTTTTTTTACTGAGTCGAAAGCTCACTGACGTTTTTATACTATTATTAGGCCATTATTTAGACAAAGTCGTTTGGGAAATCTCCTTTCTCATGATCATGACAAGGCGCACACAGCTGTGTTAGTTATTAACAGGGTGTATTTGCACCTCAATGGCATCTCATGATACGTCTGAATTTATACATACTGACTAACAGACTCACAGATAAATACACGGGCATATGACGGACAACGGATGATTAAACGTGCTTATTATCTTTGAGCTAAGGTAAGTTAAAATCTAATAAATAAGATTGTACCAGCTCTATAGCCAATATTATAGGGCAAAAGGCGACAAGAACATTTTTATAGTCATGTATTATAGAAAGAGGACATGTTCACTTTTACAATAAAGTGAAAGGGAGCCGACCTGTCTGGTTTTTATTGGTTTCATAAAAATCTCAAGTTGTGTAAGAATTTTCAAGAACTCGAGAAAAGAACATTTCATGTTTGAAAGTGCTGTCCATCTTATCTTTTACATCGCACATGCATACTGCATTAATTTCAAACAGAGATTCTGCAGTTAATGTTTGGTTACTCTGAACATCATTTGCGTGGAGTTCATTGAGTAATACCAGCCATGCCAATGAAACCAGTTTATTCCTTTCGCGTGCTCATCGTTTCCATGGTCACCATTCAGGTTGCTTTGTTGACAGCCTCCATACCACCAAGCTCCATGGCAATGCACAGCACAGTTTTCAGGCCAGATATCATTATCCATGTCAAATGTTGTAAAGTTTCGACCATTGTGGTATTTCAGGCTGTTGCCTTCAATATATATAAAATATATAAAAAAGAATGATAGATTGAATATTGAAGTACACGTACTTACTGTTCGAAACTCCTTGGAAGGAGTATTGAGGAAACTTTCTAATAACGTTTTTTTCCTATAGGTTATTTCACTTTTACGTAAGAAAGTGCAATGATGCAATGTATATATACAGTTTCATGTATTTATATATGCTGAGGCCGGTATGCAAATTATTCCACGTTTCCAACTATCACTGATGCCTTGGCATATACCCAACAAACTAGACAGAAATTACTTAAACAATGTCAATAAAGTTTGTGTATCATAATGTTTATTTATTTTTCATTCATTTTGATAATGAATCCAATAGAGATTTTATATTTTACATTTATATAACATACCCCGGTATATAAGCCATTCAGGCCAGTTCTATTGCGTTTAATTATTACATCTGAACGCATGAAAATTTTCATTTCATTTCCATTATGTCTGTTTCAAAAATCTTAATAAGATATTGTTAGATAATTTTAAATGATTAAATTAAAAAAACAAACAAAATTCTACATTTTTAATTGAATTGACGAAAAACATGGCTAATAAAGCTAAAAATTCCTCTTTGGCCTGTATATACTATAGTTTATACCGTATGCTTGCAGATGCTTGCTTGATCATTGATAACAAATGCATGTGTACATGTTTCACCAAAATATCTAAACACATTAAATTTAATGCAAATTCTGTTTGTGTTATATTCTTTTGCACAAAATAGCTTAAAAGATTTTGAAACATGGTCGTAGGAAGACACATTCGCTGTTTACAACATTAAATTTACAAACAAATTATCAACATAGCTGACTGCATTTATTAAATCAATATTCAAAATTAAAAAAAAAAATTCTTTGTCAAAAAATCAGTTGTTATTCCAAATAAAAAGTTATGTGTTATGGTTTTTAGCTTTTGATGAGAAACCTACCAGCATTTCCACTGTAACCAGTCACATGCAATGTATACAAAGAGTCTGGACCATCGATAGAAAATTGTCCGTATTTGGCATATCTCAATTCTCCTGCTTTGTCTTCTAATTCAATTCTGAGTTCAAAAATCCCCTCTCTTACAATCTCATGTATGATCTGATTTCCTAATAGACAAAAATATATTATTGCATTTTATATTGTACATAAATTTTCAAACACTGAACAATGGAATGTTAACGTATTAAGAAGAAGTCATTCAATTTCATGATCTTTGCAATCCTCTAAAACAGTTATCTCTTTGAATGTTTGTAAATATTTTGTCCTTAAAAATAGCTTTATCATTAAATAACTTTTCCCAAGGAAATCCAAATTATGATAAAATTGCAAACACTATATCAGGATACTTATCCAAGATAAAATTTGACAGAAATGAGCTTTTTACCAATCTGATTAAAATCAGATCTTTGTTACGCCCCAAAATTCTGATGTCGATACACAAAGCGACATCAGGATTTCATCAGATCTAACGAGACGCGAAGCGTCGAGTTTGATCTGATTTTAATCAGATACGGCTCTTCGGATCAAGTTACTGTTATAATGATAAATTTATTATATACCCCCTTATAACTAGCAAAATATAGCGAAATAAAACTGAAAAGATCAATTGTATAACTTTTGTCCATAAAACAAAGCATAAAAACAATGGCCTTTTTGACGCGCAAGAAAATAACGTCATGTTTTTGTGTACTATAATTGTCATCAGTTACAGAGAGTGGTGATATTGATTCAGAAAAACCACAGTGTAATGATCCAACAACATTCACGTGATAGCGTAAAATCAACAGTAAAATTGAGTGATACACATTAGGTATATAATAAAAAGCGACATCAGGATTTCGGGAGCGTATTTCTGTCTGATTTTAATCAGATAGCCTTTTAACTTGACATTTTCAAAAAGGAATGATAGTTAATCTATTGTAATGGATTATCAGTTTGCTTTTTAAAAAAAATGAAATCTTTCTGAAAATTAAAAAACCATTTAATGAAGCTTTTTAAAAATATCTTACTGAAAAGTTGAAAAATCATTTTATGAAGATTATTAAAATATGGAGGAATAAATTTTGCGGGGAGAATTATCATTAGAGTCAACAATATATATTTTTGGCATTCAATATTCAATTTATAACTTCCACTGAATATTTTACCGAAAAAATTCTAAAACAAATCGTGTTACGTTTACCTAAATAGAATTCACTGGTTATATTACCAAAACCCAACGCATATTCCGTCCAATTCCTATAAAAGTCGGTACTTCCATCAAAACGACGTTGAAAGACCTTCAATTAAAAACAAGGTGATAAGACCGCGGAACATTAACTGGCAAAATTGGAAATATACAGCTTATTGCAAACATGTTGAATAAGTGTACTAAATATAAATTGTTAAAAAATGTCAAAACATTCAGTGTGATAAAAACAAGGTGATACATCATGTAGTAAATGTCTAGATTGTATTTTCTTTAACATTGTACATTTGTTAATTAGCTTAATTATATTGTTAATTAGAATGAAACATATGGAGATAACGAACAATATTCAAGATCAAAAGTCCACAAAACGATACAAAAAAAGGAGCAGAGCAAATGCGGACCTCCAAAACATCAGAGGTGGGATCAAGTGGCATAAAGGAGTGAGCATCCTCTGCCGACCGGTCACACCCGCCATGTGCTCTTTGTCATGATCAGGAAATAACGGAAAAATACGCTGTCAATTCAGTGTATAAATAAAGGGCTAACAATTAGTATGAAAAACGTTAATCTGAAATCTATACAAACTATCCATCCTCCATTATCTGTGGTCATGTTACAGAGAATGTCACGTGGATTTCCGTCCGAAAACGTCCTGGAATATGTGTATGAAGGTTTGTTCAAAGGCACAAGCCTTCCGTCGCAATCTGAAAACAGAAGCATTTTTAAATACTGCTATGGTGAATATAGATTTTACTGACGTCAAAGTCTTGTCAAGGTAGAACCTTACCATATCTGTATCTGCATCTCTCTTCGCCAACATTATCAGGGCATCTACAAGGATTTGTAAATCCTTTCTCACAAAGTTGTCTCTATAAGAGCAACACAGAAAAAATATAAAAAATAGTATCTGATGAGGCAGTACCATCATGAATCAGAAATCGAGTAAAAATTACTAGATAGCTGTCTCTGAGGATGATGTCATGTAAATTTTTGAATTTACCGGATGGCAGTGAATTCAAAAGTAGTTGCCATTTTGTAAATTTTGTATATACTGCCACCCGGTAAATTCAATAGTCGCTGATTGTAGATCTCAAACTGAAAATTGCATATATAAAATTGTCGCGACCAATTATAATATTCGTGGCTGGATCAAAGACCAAATACTTCAGAATCAACGGGGATTTTTGGGATTTTTGTCTCTGTACACAGTAATTGATTGATTGTATGATGCTTAACGTCCCTATTGAGAATTTTTCATTCATTTGGAGACGCCATCACTTGCCAGTGGAGAGCTGCAAATTTTGTCCTATACTGGGCACTTACGGCCATTGAGCAGTGAGGAATCTTTTTCACGGGACCTCGGTTTATACGGTCTCATCCGAAGGACCGGTCTCCACGTCTCACGGTGGGATTCGAACCTGCGACGTAAGGATCAGCACCTTACTTCGCAACCCTAGAGCAGACGATCTAACCACTGCGCTACGGGGGCGGCCTACACTGTAATTGAATTCAATTCCGTATTTTTAAACTACTAAAATCTTAAATTTATCAATTTGAAATATGTACTTACTAGTTTGTATCTTCTGCAAGGTCCTCCATTGAATGTGTTACTGGTAGTTGTATTTTTATCATACAAGTAACACGTTTTTGAATGATGGTTTCTACAGTAATCAAATAAATAACAACTGTTGGTTTGCAAACAAATTGAAAAGCATCTCATTTTAGTTCCAACATTATATCGCTCAACAGTAATAGGCACGGGTACATCACCAAGATAATCAAAAATGGAATATAAATATTCCAAACAGTGAACCAACGAAATGCCATTGAATAAGATAATGTTAATTATCAAACCAATACATTTCATAGTTATTTTACAGGTTTGTTATTAAGTGTTTTCAAAGTACAAGTAATGCTACTTGGACCTTTAGAAAACTTCCTTTTGCACAATAAATCTACTCATATCACTGCTCCATGCTGATATCAAATTTAGAGTCAATACAATTTCAACATGAACACAGCGGAGAATAAAATTGAAATTCTTTGAGACGATGGATAATTTTAATTAAGGATATACGAAAAGGATTTGACCGGGTTTTCTTTACATCAAATATTATTGATTTGATGTTTTTTCTTTACATTTCCAAAGACGCGGGGATATATAGGTATATATTACTAACATACAAAAATGACTTGGATTCTACGGCATTGGGTCCAAACAAACCCATTACCTGTAAAATTCTATTAATGAATTTTTCATGTTATATTTGACGACAGCAATTGATTTTTGTACGTTAAACAATTATGACTTATCAGATTAAAATGTATCATATGTATGAATAGATCTTTGATGTACCTGTTTTACTTTTTTTCATAAATGCAGTTTCACTCTACCTGTAATAAGGGCGAAACGATTACACGTGTAAACGGCGACGTTTCGATTATATGCTCTAAACGTTTACAGTTTGAGTAAACGTTTACACGAAGGTCATTATCAATGTCTGTCAGAAATAATGTTTAACACAAACAAATTGTTTTATTTCATAATTTGCAAAAGAAACACCGTCTTTGACCATTTGATAAGCATCAATCTAAACCGGAAACATATTGAATGAAATATCTAAAACCCGATACCTGTATAAAACTTATTTTGATTTAAATATACTAATTTTTCAAAGTTTTGAAAAGTTTCTACAGTCTCTTGTTTTACTTTTTTCGAGATTAAAAGAACCATCTATACAACTATTTTTTCTACGTGCGGTAGCCAAACAAACCAAACAGTTGGGTGACGAGGTAGAAAGTGAATGAGTTTAATGCGTCTCAAATTCTTACGTTTAAATCATAAAGACCAAAATAAATTTGTAATAACAACTCAAACTTATATTAAAGTGAAAGAATTGATTATTAAATTCGATTTTCATGAGTAGTAGCCATAAAAATCCAACATAGAATATCTCCCGTTTAAACGGTACCGTTTCGTTTACTGCTATCCGTTTAAACGTTTACAAAATTCAGTAAACGTTTCACCCTTAACCTGTAATCTGTTTATATCAATAAATTGAACTTCTGAACACTGGAGTTTCGTTAATGAAACCAAGAATCAAACGTTTTTGTAAGAGTAAGTGGAATTATTCAATAGTTTATAATTTCTAAATTCTGAAAAGTTTTGATTAAATCTACTGTATTCCTCGGGAAGTTAGAGGATTTCTCTCATCAAAAAAACTTTTGTATGACTTCGGCTGTAAACGTATATAATGACATAAAATAAAATTCAAATAGTGAATACATTTTTTTTACTTCTGATTGTCCTTAAAATGTCAACTTTTTTAAAAAAAATGGAAATTAAAAAAAGGTCCGCTTATTTTTTAACTAAACGTTTACTTGTACTGTTCATTGCATTACTACATGTAGCAAATTGTTAAATTTCACATTCATTCGTACGCTGTCTAATAGCTAAAAATATACCTTTTTCTAATTTTGTTTCAAATAATGGATACATAAAATTGATATTATAATACCTAGTAGAATGCTGCATATTTTATCAGATTGAAATATAACTAAGGATTATGCATAAAATGTTAAGAAAGCTGACGACTTTGACAACGCGATTTCCACTACTCGTCAGTCCCGCGACACACAAATCGTACTTCGACTTGGATGAGTGTACGAAATTACAGTGTATGACTGCGTGACAAGATCGATCACACTTGCCAACAGAAGAGTGATCCGCACTCAAAAAGCGCCACCTATAAAACTTCTTAAATTCCTCTCCATCCGGATCTGCCATGCGTTTGATGAAACCGTCGATAGAACCAGGAGTAATATCTGGAATGGACATATCTGTTGTGGCTGTGTATTCCGTTTTCCATACGGGATTTTGCAGACGATTGCTTTCCGGAAGATCCATATAGTACTGAATCAAATCTAAATGTCTGCCTGTTGATTGGTCGTATTTAATCATGCGAAATCCAGGGTTGTGAGCTTTTCCTGTAACTCCTGGAATCTTGAACCTCCATGGTGTAACGGAAGGGGCCATAAAAAGGGAAAGTACAGGTTTATCTGAAATTTATTTAAAATATAAACGAAATTGATGACAACAGGTCTTTTAGGGGGGGGGGGGAAAGCGGTTAACTAACCTATATATTAACATTTAAGTATCTGTGTGAATCATTATGGGAATTAAACTTTTTTTAATTACACTTATCTGAAGAAAATTGCAAATGCGAATACTGAGTATTGAGACTTTTTTTATGGAAGACAATAAGAGGAAAAATGCAGCTATAAATAACAATTGCCCACTTACACATGCAACAGTAATGCAACAATATTTACCTTTCTCGTCGTAAAATACCCGTAAATTATCATTATGTTCATGACCGAAGTGTAGACCTGTGATAACATCACTGTATTTAAACAGGATATTATTAAACTTTTTATGAAAATCCTCATACATCCATCGCGTTCCAAGAGGTGGCGCCATTCCTGGGGGTACATGTCCCGTGACTAATACCTGATTTATGAAGGTTATTGTACATGTATTCATTTGGTTTAGAACAGTTTTTTTTAAAATACAAAAATGTTACTGAATTACATTTAATTCATTTGTATAATTTTATCTTAAAACTTTTATTTTAAAAATCAGACAAAAGCCGAATATTTTCTAGAATTTTTTTTTTAAATGAACAGTTCAAAATCTAATTGCTGTCAAAATATAATCCTCATCATTTTAAAGTGCACTTTCAGATTATTTCTAGATTATGTTAAATAAAAGGCTACATTGCTTACATGTAATTCTTTAACTATGGCCTTCAAGATTTACCTTTTCATTGTTTGCTCGAGAGATATTTAGTACTTCTTCCATCCAGGCAAACTGATCAGCAGGATCAGGAATACCAGGCGTGACTTTGTCAGATGTGTAATATAAATTGGTGTTCAGGGCCAGGATCCTTAATCCAGGAGAGGCCTTCACTGTATAGTATGCACCTGAAACCATTCTTCAATGCAGAATTTACTATTATCAAGAACTTAAGATTTAAAATCCCTGAAATAAAAACATCTTCACAACATTTTAGATTCAATTGACAAATATCGTCAATGGCCATCACTTCAATGATTTACTGAAGTCATTTATTTAACATACAAATCATACATAATGAGCATAAAGCAGTTTACCTTTTCTGAAATTATCCTCTTGTTGTACGTCATTGATCCAATTTCTCCACTGTTCTAACGTCCGATTATAGAGTTCGTTGTTATGTGGCGGAAATTGGTTGTTTGGAAAGTAGTCATGGTTACCATATGTGGCATATACCGGAACTGCTGGAAAGTAGTTCTTCAGTAAATCTGTCAGGTTTCCAAGAATCTGGTCATGGATGTCTAAATTTACTTTGTCATCTTCAACATGCAAGACGCTGTCGCTGGAAAAATGTTGGTGGGTTAAAGTTATCATAAAAAGGTTTTTAAAAGGAAACAAAGAAGGTGCGAAACAAAATATTCTACCTACGCTTTAAATTTAATATAGTGTTTTTTTTATCTTCAAATATTTAAGTGTAATGATTTTATGGTACATGTAAACATAATTATGTCTGCACGATAATAAATTGATATTAATGTGCGAAAGTTAACATTTATACCCTGTCCAGAGTATAAAATCTGCTTGTCTGCCTTCAGTAGCATTTTTCATTGCCTCCACAGCGGATCGTATAAGCGTCATCGGAGAGTCGCACCAGTAATCACCATACAGACCATGATTGTTGACGTCATCATTACACGACCAATCCTGCTTGCCGTATGTATAGTCCCAGTGGAAATCGGTAACGTGCAGAAACCAACCTGGATTTATATTTGCATTTTGTACGCTCATAAGATTGAAGAATTTCTTCAAAACATATACACGAGAAGAAGGAGACAATTGCTTTGAGCTTCATTTGGATCTGACACATTTGTTTCATGTTTGGATATTTAACTTGAAAAAGAAATTGACGGTAAAATAACAGCAAAGCTTTGTGATTAACGTAATTGCTTTGACTTTTCAATCGTCAACTTTCCTTATCATGCAACAATATACATTTTCACTTGCATATGGAGTTTATGCCTCTCAGCTGATTCGCTACACAAGAACATGCTTTACATGCAAACAATCTTTATACATGTAACAAAGTCAGTTTTTGACAGACAAGTTGATGGAAAAAAGAATATCAACACTGAAGTATATCGATTGAAGTCATCATTTGGTAAGATCTATGGTTAATACAATAACCTTGTCAGCAAATACAATCTTATAATAAATCAAATATATATGCTGACTGACGTTTTTCATAATAATTGTTCGGCCTTCATTTACAAACCGAATTTTCGATGGATTTTTTTCGTTATTTCCTGACCAGGAGAGGGAGTTCACGGCGGGCGTGACCGGTCGACAGGGGGATGCTCACTCCTCCTTTGCATTTGATCCCACCTATGATGTGTTAGAGGTATGTGTTTGCTCTGCTGCTGCTTTATATTATTTGAGTTGGCTTTTGAGATCGGATACTTTTCGATATCTCCACATATTTTATTTTAGGAAATTGTGCGTGCAAAGCGAAAAGATCAATAGTGAAACAATTATGGTTCGAATGGGCATCCATATCATATACTTTAAAATGTTAAAATATTTCAACAAATAATTCTTTGAAAAAATAGCGTATACATGTAGAGCGATGATTAATGATATTTTCATAAATCTGTCATACAAACCTTCATTTGCATGCACTGCCGTTTCCTTAGATATAAAAAGTAATAGGCATAGGTAAATTGCGCCCTCCGCCCTCATCCCGGATAAAACTGATAAACTTGTTTGTCTTGTTCTGAGAGACACAGTACACGAAGGTGAAGCAAGTTCTCCTTACGAGGCTGTGTTTGATTTTGTTAAGTTAGCGTGCGTGTGTCACAGTGTGTGTTTATGGAACGAAGGAATTGTATTGTAAATACAGATTGATGTATACAAGTGGGTATATCTGACAATATCGTGTTTCTCAGAGATGTTTGTGTTGAAAAGATGTAAAGGTCGTCGGAATATGATAAATTTGCAATATTCAATAAATGAAAAGAATTCAAATAATAAAATTAGCGGTCAATTTCAACAATTAAAATCATAAAATATTTTCCTTGTAACCAGGCTTGGACATTGATGCACTTATACATGCATCTGCATGTTTAATAAAAAAAAAAAAAAAAGAAAACGATTTTTGCGCCATAGTTTATTCATAGAAAGCAACTTAGAAAAAAGACAAAACATGATAATAAGCATGATGGTTTCTCCTTTTCTATTCAACTTCTCTTAGTTATGTAGCAATATACCCTTAATTGATTATCACCTGTAACTGTCTCCCAGCTGTTTTGATCCACATGAGTATGCTATACGTACGGCGAACAAAACGAGAAGAGCAAATGACAAGCAAGTTTATGCAATATGGACAGGAACAGTCCCGTTTAAAATCAACATTTTGCTAGTTCAATGGTTGATACAATGACCTTGCCAGCATCAACAAGTTGAAAGCTATCTGATGTTGTTCATACTAATTTTTAGGCTTTTAATATATATTTACATTGGATTGTGTACGGATTCTTTGGTGTGGCTACACGGGTAATGTGACTAGTCGGCAGGGGATGGTTATTTCGTAGTGCTTGATCCCGAATCTAGCTACATGTAATTATGGTTGATCAAGTGTCGCAGAACTATGAAAATTCCAAAAAAGTATGTGTGAAAAGCGGTTAATTTTCTTCCACTGTAAGGTGTTAAATGTGCAAAATACTTAAATGTACATTAGACGACCTTCCAAAATCTAGTATATACATGTACATATTCGAGTTTTCTCTCTTTTCCTGTTAAAGAGTGTTCTTTGTGATGTAAAATAAATCGAAACCATTTGTTTACCTCACTACACAACATATACTTTGACAATTCAGTCTGAAAATAATTTCTTGACAATTTGTACGAAAGACCATTTAATTGGAAATATTTGTTGCAATATTTGAAATTAACTATTTCAATGACAGTTAAAAAGAACGTTTATAAATCTCATTTGCTCGTATTTGCGATAAAAGAAGTATTTACAAGCTTTAAAAGAAGCAAAATTACACATTCATTTTTTGTCTTCCTGTACAATATTGATATCTTATATAATACTATACATTCCATTGTTCGGATATCTTTCTTCTGAAAAAGATTTAATACTTCATTGTAGTCTAATTGATCACAAAGGTTTAAATAACATTCAGATTTGTTACAACAACACATTTTAACTTAAACACCAAATTTAATACTAAAAAATGCTGCTCGTATTGCTTTAAATTTCAACTTCCATATTGTAATGTTTTTTTCGACCATCCTCTAATTCTTAAAGAATTTCGTCTCATTGAATATTACTATTGGGGAAAAGGACACCAGACAGAATTCGAGAAGCATGGATTCAAACACAATCTGTAGTGTAAACAAGGATATTTTATCAGTTTTATTTTATAGAGACCTTTCAAGTCAATGTCTTATATACTATTTTTCAGCATAACACATGATGTATGTTGACGTTTATGCAAAAGCAGGTTTGGCACAATTCTTTATCCATTTAATATCTAGAAACAATGTTTAACATGTCCCTTAGCTGATTCAATGTACAACAGCAATTATGTGACCGATTTAATGACCTTCTTAATATAAATAATGTTGCCTTCTTTCTTACAATTTGTCAAGCCATTATTTTGACACTGAATTGTCAAAAGATTTTTTTCCTTTATCCGATCATGAAAAGGAAAGCAAAACGGGCGAGATCGGTCGACAGGGGGTGTTTTGTCCTACATGGCACCAAACTCTATCCATAAACGGAGAACAGGCTTAAGGTAGGATTCTTCTCATATTTCTAATATTTAAAAATTAATGAAATTTTCACAGAATCAAGAAGACAATATCAGTAAGTTATAGTGTCAGTGAAATTGAATTTGACCGTTTTATATTAGAGGCAAGGTGAGGTCAAGGTCATTATCTTTTTCCTTGACATTAAGAATAAAAAATAACTGTTGCCAATCATGTGATACCTACTTCTATTTCAAAAGTTTAATGATTGTTCTTTTTGCATAAAAACATATTACTATACCGGGTCTATAGCATGATATTACCAAATTTACATGAATAATTTAACTTAACTGGATATTGGCTAATCCGAATTTTCTCTGTTTTTCTTAATTTTTTAGGATATATTAGTTATTTTCAGATGCTTCATATATTTAACTTTTTCCTGTTTTCACATATAATAAAGTAGTCTTATAAATGTACAAAATGATACAAAAACAAAAAGTTTTGATTGTTTACTAAGAGAGAAAAATTACTTTTTATGGAATTTTGGCTCAAATCTGCACTTTGATAGGAAGCGTTTAAAAGCTAATAAAGTTCTAGTTTGTTTGAAAAATCATATTGATTTGATATATTTTGAAAGTTTAGTCTCTCATTATTAATCTAACTTACATTTGAAAATTTCTCCAAGTCTTCAATTGTGTAAAAATTTTAACTAAATTCATTGTTTCATTATAGTTTTGAGAGAAAGAAAAGAAGATATTTTCATACGCCACCATTCCGCCAAAAATATAGTCCCTGCTAATTTTCAAATGCAGTTTACCATTTCTATTTAAAGTTGTACAATTGTGATGAGGAAAGAAAAATATGGTCTTTTAAATTCCTTACACCTCAATATATAAGACATATAAGCAAATATACTTTTTATGTTTCATCTAGTCAGAAACCAGAGAAGAATCCTACCTTAAGTCATGTTTCCATTACCACAAATGTATACATACCTTTTGATTAATTATGATGATGAAAGAAAATCTTCATTGAAGGTCTAAAGTTTGCACATCTTCAACAGCAAGTGCTGGTGCCTCAATAAATGAGTATAAGAAATAATCAGAAGGGATTCTCATCAAACAAACAAACATATTGATGTTTGTACCTTAATTGTTGTAATCCGTACTAGGAAATGTCTACAATTAGGGTTATTTATACGTATTTTAAACACAAATTGATTATGTTACACAATAACGTCACAGTTAAAATGACATCAAATTGGCCTTACCTGGTTGCTCTAGACATTTTATTTCTTTTTTTTTTTTTTTTAAATATTTAAATTAATAAACAACTTTGGAACCTAATTAATTTTGAGGGTTCATTTTTTTTTAGTACAGATTCATTAATTTTATCCAGTTTTAGTTCAATTTGTGAGTTTAAAAACACAAACACTGCAACTAAAAGTATTTTAGTTTTTCTCTTTGAACATGTTGAAATGTTTATGCACATTCTTTTTATTGTGGACTTAAATATGCATCATAATATGGATAATCTTCAGTTTTAAAAAATAAAATAAGTCTATAAATCATTTAAATCGAACCCCCGAAATATTTTATTATTCTATACAGTACATGATATTAGTAAAAATCGCAATTTTGTCGGCTTTATTCCCTCTACCTTTTTTCCACGTAAAACAACGTCGCGTGTTAAGAGAAAAATTGGCGATTATTTCATAATGTAAGAATTATTTATTTTTTAGAAACTAATACATTATTGCAATTGTTTGTTGGCGTTATGTAAACCTATTGCGACCTATAAAATACTTAGTTGGATAGAATAAATCCAAATTTTGTGTTTTAACATGCTCCCTTTTCACTGCAATAAAGGCTACCTCCAATTTTCTTTTCATTTTTTAAAAGAAGAATAAAAGTTGCATGATATATGTGAAAAATAAAGAATTTCATCATGTATTTTTTGTTAAATTTGTAAATTTCTTTGTTTATTGAAGAGTTTTACTATGTAATTATGTATAAAAACACGAAAAATGGTCCATATCTTGACAGTGCCCCCATTTCACTACAATAAAGGCAAGGTTACAAAATTTCATTCTAATTTTTCTAAGCATAAACCATACAAGTATATATCCAAGAATTAAATTTTTTTATCATTCCGTTTTCGTAATTTTCAACTAGATCGGGCCTCGTTAAACACAAATTGATTATGTTACCAACTAAGTTCATTGGCCAGTGAGCATTTTATTCAAAATCTTGTACGTGAAAAGAAGAAAACACCTGCTGTGATTTTCAACTCGGCGTTTAGGTATATCGACGACGTATTGTCAATAAACATGGTTATTTCAATTCTCTTGTCGATGCAATAAAGTCATATACTGTATCCCAGTGAGCCTGAATTAAAGATACCAAAAGTCTGACACATCTGTTTCATATTTGGATATATTACTTCATAAAAACATTAACGCTAATCTACCAACAAAGCTTTATGATAAACATGATGACTCTAACTTTTCAATCGCCAGCAGCAATATACCTTTATCACTTCCATACGAAGTTTACATCTCTTAGTTGATTCAACACACTAGAGTATGTTCTATGTATGAACAATTTTTAAAACGACGTAAATCATTGACAAACAAATTGCTGGAACAAGAATATCAGCAGTCTCGTTTAAAGTCATCATTTCGTGAGCTCTATGGTCGATACAATAACCTTGTCAGCTTGCGCAAATACTATTAATCATTAGGTCAAATGCTATCTGACGTAATTAGGCCATTATATACACACTGAATTTTGTTGTTGTTGTTGTTATTTTTTCTTGCTTATTTCCCGATCATAACAAGGTCGGCAGGGTATGCTCAGTCCTCCATTGCACTTGTCCCACCTCTATTACTAGTATTTTGGAAGGCCATGTTTGCTCTGCTCCTATTTTGTATTGTTTTATTAACATTTGAGCTTGAATACTGTTCGTTTTCAAGGCCGTAACTAGGCTCAAATTTTTAGTGAGGCAAGGGTGTTGTGTATTTCTAGTCTCATACGGGGCAAGGATGGTACCTCATGACCAGTGATCGGGGTTTCCGGGGGGAAGGAGGTCCTGAAACCTGGGTATTAGAAAATAAAAGGTTTAATCTTAAAAAGTTTTTACGTTTTGAATGGAACAGTGGTTAGAGCGTATTCTCTAAAGTCGCAGACTTAGGAATTGATCCTTACATCACGGGTTCGAATCCCACTGCGGGATGTAGAGACAGGTTCTTCGGATGAGGCCGTAAAAACCGAGATCCTATGTCACAGTAAGTGATGGCACAAAACAGACCTCTCACTGTTCAATCATCTTCAGTGAACCTGAAAGCCAAGTACAGATTTAAAACTTGCAGCTTTCCATCGGCAAGTGTTTCAATATGAATGAGAAATTCTTAGAATGGGTGTTAATTAAATAATTGAACAATTTACAAAAGAAACATTTTGAATTAAATTATACATGCGCTCGAAATGAAAATGAGGCACCTGGTGAGGTGAAGGATTTACAGAAATGGAAATCAAAGTTGAAAATATTAATTTAGCACGAAGACACACATAAATACAATGTAAAACTTTTTCACTTTTCAAAAAACTCTAAAAAAAAATTAGTGAGGCATTTGCCTCACTTGCCTCAATGGTAGTTACGGCCTTGGTTTTCTCCAAATATTTCATGACATCATTATTATTTCTTTCCATATAATTCTTTCAGTGATACAGTTGATCCGCTTAATGTGATTTGTATTTACTTTCTTGCTAGTCCGTTTATTTTATATTCTTCGAAAAGACTCTCAAATCTTTTATATGGCAATAGTCGAACTTTTAATTTCTTGTAATTTTAAGGTACATAGATTTATGTGATTCAAAGTATTTTTTTTTAATTATTTAAACCCAAGTTTGATATTTAATGTTGTTCATTAAATTATCGTCTTCGTCGTAATATGTGTTATTTGGAACAAGGTACGTATTCCTTTGTAACCTGTTATGATGTCTTTTCCTACATTTTTTCAATTGTTTCTTTTCGAAACCGTTAATGTTAGTTATGTTACCTGATACGGTGCATCTTTACTTCAATTACTAGTAATGATTAGAAAAAAAAACACGGAGATATTTTCTCTTGGTATCTTTAGGGGTTTTTTAATTAACTTCTGTAGACAAACAATTTTACTAGAACCGAATCATCTTAGTAAGTACCTATTAAAAAGATAAATGTAAATGTATTCTTGAAAAGGTCAATTAATTGCATCCCTTGGACACATGATATATCAATGCTTGATTCCCAAGAACGTGATAAAAGAGCTATCAATCTAAGTATAGTCACAAAGGCACTCAAAACATAGTTATTGCATCCTTACTCTACCAATTTATAGAGAATAAATCAAATTTTGCCTAAAGATTAGTTACTTGACTAAAATGCGGAATAATGTTGTATTTCGACTTAAGATTCACAGCTACATCTTTAAGGATGAGTTTGATAAAGCAAACTTAGCTTGAGTATCTATCAAAAGAAATTTCATATCTTACAATGGGTTTTTTTAGGTTTAATAAAATGATTCTTTAGCTTTTATCATTTTTTAAATGCAGATCCCAAACTACAAACGAAAATGGTATAAGATTTTCAGGTGTAAAGTTAGAAAATTACATTCGATTACACCATTCATGCTCGTGTTTTGTTATCAATTTTATCTACAAAATCCTCAAAAGCCACTATTCCGGCAAAAAAGAGCCTTGTTAAAGTATGAAAATTTTTTTTTTTACAAAAACGAGAAAGAGAAAAAAAGAATAAAATGATTTTAAAATATCCAAAGTTTCATATTAGAAAATAATAACCATTCAATCATGGATATTTAATACATACAACTGTGAATGATGACGACAACATAATTATAGTTGTTAATGGATGGTCAAAATATTTCTATAAAAGGGAGCAAACTGTTCCTTCGCAAGGTGCTCGGCAATTTAAAGTGAAAGTTTTGGACCTTCGATTGGGTTCAGATCTTAAAACACGAGGCCCCGTGACATGACAGGCGTTGACACGATAAAGATCTCTCAATGCTGATTGCTCCTGAGTGCTGAGTAAGGGTCTTAATTTGAAGCCTTTCACCGATTTATAACGTACAGTGTCTCCATATGAGTGGAAAAACCCGTAAAACAACGTACAATCAATGAAGGATATGGAATTAACGAACAGTATTCAATATCAGTCCATAAAACAATACAAAACAGGAGAGAGCAAACACGGACCTCCAAAACATCAGAGGAGGGATCAACTGCCATGGAGGAGTGAGCATCCCCTGCCGGCCAATCACACCCGCCGTGTGCTCCTTGTCATTATCGGGAACTTATTGAAAATCCATTGACAATTAAGTGTATATATAATGGTCTAAGAATTAGTTTGAAAAACGTCAGTCAGCATTGGACTCAGTGATAAATTGTATCTGCTGACAAGGTCATTGTATCGACCATAGAACTTCCGAAACGATGATTTTAAACGAGACTGCTGATATTCTGGTTTCATCAACTTGACTGACTGTCAATAATTTACCTCGTTTTAGAAATTGTTCATACGTAGAGCATGGTCTTGCGTATCGAATCAACTGATGAGATATATAAACACCGTATGCAGGTGATGAAGATATATTGCTGCATAAGTAATGGAAGTTAACTATAGAAAAGCTAAAGTCATCACGTTTATCATAGAGCTTTGTTGTTAAATTACCATTAACGTCAAATAATCCATTATTATTTAAACTTTCTATGCCTCAAAACGTCTCTCTTTGATTGAATCTTTACCGAGCTGGGTGAATATGACCCAATGATCAGGAGGAGAGATACAACAACTATAGGACTTTATAGTATTTAGAGGAGAGGTCATTTTGGGATCAGAAAAGTTTTAATTACCTGATTTTATTGATAAATAATGGGAAAATAATGCACATTAAAGTGAAATAAGATGTCAACCGACTTTTGGTTCACTGACAGAATCAATCTGTATTATATTAAAGGCCATTGTACAGTATAGAAGTCGATAGGTGATATGTATTATAGATGGGATAATTTTTATCTGGTGACTGTCATATATTCACTGGATGACTGACGCATAGATTTTGGCATATAAAAAAATGATTTTAACAAAAACGCTTTTGATGAAATGCGGATATCGATGAAATTAAAAAAAATAAAGTCACAGAAAAGAACTCATTTGACTACAAAAAGTTGATACAAACTGGACATTGCTATATCAAAGATGTTCCGGGCAGTTCAAAAGTGCTTATGATTTAACGCAGTCGAGGTAAATTCTCCCACATTATTATATAGGTTTTGGCAAGTCATGTAAGCACTGATCCAGACATTCTTGGGTGAAAGTCTGGAAAAAAAATTAGCATGAAAACAAATAAAAGGTTTATGATGCAGAAAAGTCACGAATGACATGCCGCCAGACGTGGTAGAAAAATATCTTATGAATGGAAAAAACATTTTCTTGTAGATTACACTTCGTCACAAAATTGAAGTCTTCTTAATAGCTGTAGGGGTTTCAATAAATATTATTTGATTTCTTTCTTTTTTTGTCATAAGCAGCGGTAACTTTCTCATGAACCTGCTACCTCTTACGGAAGTCTAAAAATGAACTTCCAGAAGAGGCTCCCAGATTGCATGACTAGTATGCAATGAATTGTTTTCTATTTGTATGTTTATTATCTTTTACTGCATTTCGAACTATATACCATGGCTAAATAGGGTAGTGAGACAACGTATGTCATACAATTGGACGTCTTGTACATATACTGTGCTGTGAAAACGCTTTTTGTTTTCACTATTTGTATGACAAACGAAATGGCTTTAGCTTTTAATTTTCTTATTTATTTCGCGACCCAATGCAAGAGCTTGTTCTGGGTACGACCAATATTTAAAGCAAAGCATGTTTTCACTGATAAGTTGATTTTACAGGGATTTCAACACCCTCATTTAGAATCGACATTTCGCAAATGTTATAGTCGTTAAAATGACCTTGTCAGCAAACAGGGTCGTATTTTGATGGATCTGTTTCATACCAATTGTTAAGCCTCTGTATTTTTACTCTGAATTGTCTATGGTAAGGTCCATCTACCCTATCAATGTATAAGGGCTGACGGTGGGTGTTCAGTCAAAAGGGATACTTACTCCTCATAGGCACCTGATTCAATCTCTTTTTTCCAGGGGTCTGTGTTTTATGCCCTCTCCACATATCAGTACTTTTTATTGATTTCTTGTGATGGATCACTTCTTTAACTTTTACTATTGAGCCCATGTTTAGTCCAGATATTGAATAAATATGGTCCAGGTTTGCCATACATAGTATGCATGTACAGGATTTCATAAGCTTCATGTGGCGTTATTCAAATGTATTTACATATACCCTTCATTGCATACCTTAGAAATCGCATCCAATTAAACATATTAGGATATTAATATTTTATATGTTTTAATTTGAAAGTCATCGATGCCTAATATTTTTTGATCAATTTGATTCCTTTTTTGATATTTCAAAATATTTTCCCTTAATTTAAAACCTACGTTCTTTTTGATGGTATTTTACTCTTGGGAGGATAGAATAAACGATGCACATCATTTTTGATTGTCATCAACTTTCAGCTTTAGCTTTATTTTTCTCCCAAGAGAAGCACTTATAATTTTGAAAACATCGAAATATATTACTTTACGCCCGTCAAATCAATTTTTGTCGAATTACATGCACTGAATGATCGGTACACATTTCAAAAATGGTTTTCTTTAAATACCATGGTATATTTAATTATAGATGCCATTCAGAGGTTAATGTATAGTGTGTGATTTATTTATATGTATTTCTCATATGACACTACTACTAAATATAAGATTGAAGGAGTTAAATTTAAAGAAGCCAGGATGATGCACATACCTATGTACTATAATTTTACGCCTTATCTTTCTCCCTGTCATAAAGAGCTGATTTTATAAGAATAGTACTTAAAAAACTGAAAATTTATTGTAATTTACAGGCTTTTCTTATTGTTACAACTTCCCGAACACCATCAAAAAATAAATTAACATAAATTCGAAAGTTGTTATTGAAATACAAATCTTAAGATAATATAGTTGAACGTTTTTTTTTTTAAATTTATTTTGATTGGCAGTAGTGTAAGATTCTCTTTTCTGAAAAAGACCAGCATTTCTATTTTTATGAAATACTTTTTATTAATGCTCTATGAACAGTAGATGTAAGGTGTACAGTATGTATTTACGCCAACTGCAACATTTGGAACCAAATTCACTATGTACTGCTAAATTGCAGTGTTACTTAAAACGTTTACAATGGCATTTCAACTTTATACACATCCATTCCCCATGATAAATTAAAGTCAAGGCTTTTTGATATCATTGACAACTGCCTTTTTAATAAAAATGGAACTTGTTAATTTACATACCCTGTCATTGCTCATTTACAAAATCATTTGGTTAAAAAATTCTGATTGAACACACAAGTACTCTGAAGTTGACATCAAAAAGATGCTTGAGATTCTGAATGACAATATCTATGTAGTTTTTGGAGGCTAGATCTTTCAACAATTTTTCAACAATCCATTGGAATTCCCATAGGTACCAATTGCGCCCAATTATAAGCAGACCTATTTCTTATTCAGATGAAGTAGAATTTGTCCAAAATCTTATACATGTAGTGAAAAGAAAAAAACTAGCTGTGGACTTCAACTCGACATTATGATATATCGATTTAAATTAATAATGGTAATTTCCACTCTTATGTCGATTCGATATATCCTGATGAGTTTGAGATAAAGGATACCACAGAGTCTGACACATCTGTTTCATATTCGGATATTGCACTTGAAAAAGACGTTAATGGTAATCTAGCAACCAAGCTCTGTGATATACTTGATGCCTTTAACTTTACAATCGTCAACTCGCCTCATTTTTGCAGCAATATACCTTCATCACCTACTACAGAGTTTATATAACAATGTTTATACAATTTCTAAAACGAGGTTAATTACTGAAAAACAAATTGATGAAACAAGAATATCAGCAGTCTCGTTTAAAGTCATCATTTCGTAAGTTCTTTGGTTGATACAATGACCTTGTCAGCAAATACAATTTATCATTGAGTCAAATGCCGACTGACGTTTTCATACTAATTGTTAATCCATTATTTATACACTGAACTGACGACGGATTTTCCCATCATTTCCCGATTATACAAGGAGCACAAAGGGGTCTGACCAGTCGGTAGGGGATGCGCACTCATCAATAACACCTGGTTCCACCTGATGTTTTGGAGGTCCGTGTTTGCCTTCTATTTTGTATTGTTTTATGGACATTTGATTTTGATTACTGTTCGTCATCTCCATATATTTCACTTGGATAATTAGTAATTATCTATAACGTACATTCAATAAAGAACTACTATATATGGATGTTGTTGTTCGAGGATCTTCCTATTTTAAGTAAGGGGTATATCCCTTTTTGTGTTGTCTTATACCTCGAACGACATTTTAACTTAGATGAATATCTCTTTAACTAAGATTTATATATCTTAAAGTTAGATAGGTATTTTTTACACATATTTCTTGATCTCACTAAGCTAAAGAGACATATCTATGATGAAATTTCTACAAATTTCGACAAATTTCTTTTTTCACAAAAAATCTTTCTTAAAGAGATCTCCTTTTAAGATATGCAATTATATCTGTAATTGAGGGGACAATTATCATTTTACAAAACAATCGACAAAGTATGAGTTTGGCCTGTTCTAAAATATGGATCCGCTGTTCTAATAACTCTCTAATAATGGAGATAACGAACAATATTCAAGTTCAAGAGTCCATAAAAAATACAAAATATAGGTGCGGAGCAAACACGAATCTCAAAAACATCAGAGGTTGGATTAGGTGCTTTGCAGTAGTGAGTGTCCCCTGGTGACCGGTGACATCCGCCATGTGCTTCTTGTCATGATCGGGTATAATACTGTTTGTGAAGAAAAGAGAAAAAAATATTCCTTTATTTTGAATTAAACTCGGCAAAAACTTGGAAAATGCTATTCAGTTAAAACATTGAAGTAAATCACTTTTGCTATTAGGGATTTAAATATCTACTGCATCTGCAATAATACATGTAGAAACAAAGAAAAACAATTTTAAAGTAAGATGTGTAAAATTGAAAATCTCCAATGTTTTTGGTTTTTCAATTTTTGAAAAAAAAGAGATGTCTTTTAGGATCTGTTTATAATTTCGTTTAAGACTTTGATATTTAATTGATTTTGATGTTCTGATAACATATTAATTATTTTTTTACATAATTTTTTTTAAAAAGTACGAGAAAAGTGCCCTGGAAAGAACTGATTTGTACATCATGTTTTGTCAAAGCATCATATCATATATATATATATATATATATATATATATATATATATATATATATATATATATATATATATATATATATATATATATATATATATATATATATATATATATATATCAATGAATGGAAATACGGTGATATTTTCTACCTTTAAAGTGTTGTTTTTAATTATAGGTCGGAGAGTTTTATTTTCATATTTCACGATTGTTTTTTTTTGTAGTAACTATTTTTATGTTGTCGTGTACAGATACATATTTACATGTACGTCAGAATAATATAACGCAAAATCCGTGCCTGAGATTCAGATTTTATTTATTTTTTTTTTTTTTTTGTATTTTTCTCTCCTTTTCAATTAGAGATTTCAAAGCATCTACGTTTACCTTCAATTAAAGTAACCATATTCTTTTATGAATAAAAGATCTGAGTCAAATTTGATGATGCCTGAAAGTACGCAAACCTTGGAATCAATCAATACACACAACCCTTTATACAACACTATTGTCATTGTATTTCATCTTGATTTAAAGTTCTGTCCTTGTGGTTCATACTCTATTTCTTTTTAGAAATAGATTAAAAGCAACATCTTTACATTACAGAATGAATAAATAATTTCATTGCAAATACATGTATTTTAAAACATTTTTGTCAATATTATACTTTATTTCCATATTCATTGTGAATTGTTCAAATTATCTATTCGAACATAAATCTACTTAAAACTATTTAATTTTCTGATTTCTGGAAAATAACTTTAAAATAGCAAAGTTTGTGATTAACTATTTTTGACTCCTTCTCATGAAAAAGACAAAATCCACTTTGTGATAGACAAAATTAAAGATTTCAAAACTCGCGACGTTCAATTCAGCTAAGGGGAACTTTATATCAAAATAAATTTACTTCATATAATAGGTGAGTTTTCGTATACTTTTTTGGAATGGGTTGGGTTGATAGCAATTAATTCCTTTGAGAATTCTGGGAAATCATTACATGTCTCAAAGAACAACATGGTTGCTATGCAGGTCAATATAGTATTTTTATCCTATACATTTTAATGAACTTCAGTCATTAAAATGTTCGGCGTTTTATCAAAAATTTTGTCAAACACTAACTTATATTTTGTTACTTAGTTTTAAATTAAAAAGTTAAGATAACGAACAGTGATAAGACATTAAATAGTGCATAATATACAGGTCTCTGGAAATTTATGCGGTGCGATCAGGTGTAAATATCCCCTGTTGAACGAGCACTTCCGATGTGATGATTTGGTTGAAGGTTGATCAAGTTGAAGGAATATTCCGTAGTCAGTTCAGGCATCTTAAATGGTATAAAATACTTCAGCCAAAATCATATTTGCTATCTAGGCCATTACAACGATCATAAACTTTGGCAAATACTGACTTCAGTCAAGTTTGTTACAGTTCATGTAACATAAGCTTGTCTGTCATTAACTTTTCTCTGTTTCAAAATTGATAGCAATCTGAGCATGGTCCTCAGTATCGAATCAAATTGGAACATAACCATATATGCATCATCGTCGCAACCACGGTTTTGCCTATACAAGCTCCCTAGAGAGAATAGGTGTGAATCTCCCAAGGTTTACTGACTATTCAAATGCAGGCGAAAGCGTAAAATCAAGTTTTTGATGCAAACAAATAAAAATGCCTGGATTAGTATATATTTATGGGCTTATTTTGTTGCACATGATACAACCAATAAATATCCAAAATATTAAGAAATTGTAAACCTTCTATAATGTTCAAAATTCTACCGTTCTGCAGCCATCGTTATTAAGCTATACAAAAATGGAAAAAATTAAAAACTATGCGGTTAAACATGTTCATTTTACTCATTGAAACATGACTCAGGTTGTTATTTTCAATGTTTGTCACAAAAGTTTGTTTGTATCATGATATCTGTCCTTAAATACATGTACGTTTTTAGGTTCATAAAAAACATAATTGTACATATAATATAATTGTACATAATTTTCCGATCGTTCATGACGTGTTGGTATTTCCTACTCTACAAGTGTGTAAAATCGTTAAGGATTACATATATATAGCTTTTCCGATCATTTTCCTTAAAGAGAATGCTTATTAAACCTTTTAATGCAATTTCCCACAGAAATATTTCTGTCTTGTACAAAAGCTTATATAAGTCGTTAGACTGTATAGCCGAGGGGAATTCATTAAAAAAAAAAGGTTGGATTGGAGTTTTCGAACGAGTCATATACAAGATATTGGCAATGAAGGAAGGTATAATGATAATAATAAAAAAAAACGCAATCTTATATTGATGTATAGGTTGTCCTTTCTAAATCAAGTAAACAATACAAAAAGTAAGAGATAGATAAATATGTTTCTTTCTGATATGTATAAACAGGATATTGTTCTTAAATACATCAGTCTTACAACAATCGACTTTTTTCAGAATTAATTAAATCAAAAAGAAAAAAAGAGAAAGGGAGAGATTTCAGCAGTTATATCAAGAAAACAAACATCTTGATTTACCTGTGGTTTTGTATCGGTCACCAAAATGGTTATCTGACAGTGTCTAGGAAAGGCTGCTTTTGCCTCTAATTTACGACACCAATACCGACCTGACCTGTAATTCAACACCTAGCGACCGTTGATTGAAATATTGAACAAAAACAATACGGGTATTGAGTAGAATGCATTTTCATTAACAAATGAAACCAATCTCCATTTCCTGGATTACATGAATTTCTATGTGAAATTATGGGAAAATCTGATATTTCGGTTTTCAAACACCAGGAGTAAAATTGGCTTTTAAAATTGATTAGATGTCGTAAAATTATGGTTGTGACATTAAAGTCACCAAGCTTTATCAGAAAAAAATTATCGGCTCTGATATGTTTTCCACTGCCTGCTAGCAGTGAGAGATCAACACTGCTAGATGAGACTGAAGTCCCATAACATTTCTGCTCAGCTACTGTGACTTTTAGAATGGATGGATATATGATATTGAATGCACACAACTTTCAGTCGTAAATATCAAGTTACGCAATTCTTTGTGGTACCTTCTATTGTACTCATGGATTTGACAGAAATGACTTTCTATGACGACAAAGTCGGTTATTAAGTGGTTTGTATGTTCCTTGTATTACTAGGAATTTATTGGAAACTGAGTACGGGAAAAATACGGCTATTTTTACATTGTGGTATGGAATATTTACAGACTTGTTATAATAAAAGCATCGGCGCTAATACCTCAAACGCAACAGATATGTTTTTATCAACTCCTTCTAGTGCTACTGTGATTTCTATGTTTGTTTGTGGAGTTTTTGGAAACTTACTTGCTATATTTGTGTTAGTGAAGACATCAAAACGCCACAAATGGAAAAATTTCTACCGACTTGTCGGCGTTCTGGCTATCACGGATCTTTTTGGGATTTTAGCCTCAACTCCTCTTGTTCTTATTAACTATCTGAATGATTTCAAATGGATTGGAGGGCAACCGACTTGTGATTATTTCTCCTTTATACTTATCTTTGCAGGTCTGAGCACAATTTTCTTTATTTCTTTCATGTCTGTCGAGAGATTTCTGGCCGTGTGTTGTCCTTATTTCTACAAACGAGAAGTAACAAAAGAAAAAGTAAACATTGTTACAGTCTTACTGTGTCTATTGTCGGTAGCAATTGCTGTGATGCCCATTCTAGGATTTGGCAAAAATGTCCATCATTTTCCTGGTTCGTGGTGTTTCTTTGATTTCTTTGGGCAATCGACACTACAAACCACATACTCCTATCTGTACGCTTCGACGGGTATTCTCTTGATTTCTTTGACTGCTGTCTTTAATATTATTTTAGTTGTGACTCTCGCCAGAGAAATTCGTAGAAAAGAATTGCAAGACAGGAAATCAAGCTTTAACAGTGTCAGTTCAAGACGGCGAAAGCGAAATGATGTCTATTTAATGGTTTTTCTGATGGCTATTTTGATTGTGTTTGGAATTTGTTACTCACCATTGATGGTAGGTATTTTTTTTTTAATTAAACGAACAACTGTCTTATTTATTTCAAGACCAAATTTTCCTCTAAGTATCTGGTGTAATTAGTATTGTATGAACAGTTCACAGCCAAAGAGGCATTACAGATGTCAAGCGTCAGCGATAGTTTTAGAAGGTTTCATTAGAAAAACTTGAAAGATTAAGCCACAGGGCGCTGAAAATTAGCACTAAAGTCTCAATTCTCAATCTAAGCCACCGTTATGGTTTCTAAAGTGTTTTGCTTACACGAATTTTTTTTTTGATTAATTTGTCTCTCCCACGAATTTTTTTTCTCATACTTTCAACTGATTTCCTGCTGGCTTTTGGAGCATGGCTTTCTTTTTTAATATCTCAATTTCATTAACAACGACACGAAGGTTACGTGGTTAAACCAAGTTTAAAACATATATTATCGTTTAGTAAATTCTTAACAAACCTTTGATATCCCATGACATTTTGGGCTTTGTGAATATAGTTTGTTTATGGTGTTTGATTTTAATAATGACACTATCAACGAATAATGATGAAAAATGATAATCATATATAATTCTGTATTATAATTAAACTCAGAACACTAAACAGATCATTTAAATAATGAAATGCTCACTCCTCCATGGCACCTGATCCCACCTCTGATGTTTCAAAGGTCCATGTTTGCTCTGCTCTTATTTTGTACTGTTTAGCTTGAATTCTGTTCGTTATCTCTGTATATTTCATGTAAACATAGTATATGTATCCATTTTGATAGTAAAGTTCCTAATTTATTTGTCTATAAATTTCATAAAATTATTCAAAACTAAGGAATGAAAATTATTTCACAAGCTGTAATATATGCATCATATGTAAGATTTATTGGTTCAAACTCGAGATATGACTGTTAAAAGAACGTCGCCTCAATGTGTTTGATGGATGAAAAAATTATGCCATTCCATTATGGCGAACCATCGACCTTTGCCCTTAGGTTCCTAGAAATGACATTCCTATGCGTATGATGTAAAATGATGAGGAATTGAGGGGTGATTCCTGATGCACTCAAAATCTTTTAATTACAACATCAAAATGCTTGTGATTGGCGAAGAAAAGATTGTCGTTTGAAGTTTCTATATGGACTTCTATTTGACATAAAATTCCCATTTTTAAAAATTAAAATAAATAATCTTCAATCAATGAAATTAAAAATTGACTAGGTCCTGTTGTGACTTTTGTCTGTAACTAAGAGACTGAGAAGTTCAGTTTACTTCTGCATGTGTCACAAAGGACTTTGAAAACTACCTCATTATTAGCTAGGTTAGAAAACAACGAGGGGTCACTTTTATGAAAATTCTAAATTTCGCTGATATTAGTAGCTGAAATTTTATGGCCATTATTGTGATATAGACTTGTAATTATTAAACATACTACATTTATTATCCATGCACAGCTTGTGTTGATTTATTTGGAAACATATTTAATTGTGAAAATCCATCTTAGTGAAATATCCATCTTAGTGAAATATTAATATTGTGCATTTGAAAGAAATGATTTATGTATATGTCATCATGACGGAGTTTGGTCTGCTTTGTTTTTAATGAACAATAAGTAGTGCTCACAAAGGGTACGTTCTCTGTATTAATCAGATAAACGGAATACCCTTTAGTGATATGTTTGTATAAAAATGGTCTAATAATCAATCAGTCAAAATAAGACTCAGTTATGTTTTATTTTTAAACAAGGTTATTATATTGGTTTTAAAATTTTCAAAATGCTGATTTTAAACAAAATTGTTGAAAGCCCTGTACCACTCACTTATTTGTAAGTAGTCTCAACTAAATATGCTTGTACTCAAAATATATTTTGTACCAAATTACCGGATATTTTGGAGCAATACGTACCAAACCGGTGATATTTAAATATAATTGAATGAATAGGAAAGTTGATAATGAAAAGTTGTTGATCATTAAAATACAGAGATGCACATGTAAGACTCTGAGTTATGGCATCATTTTGTAATTAACTTCAGTGTGTTGAGAACTATATAATGATAACTAACAGAATAAATTTTATCAATCAAATTATATGAAAAAATTACCAGCCCTATATTGAGAAAATGTTGTCAAAGCATGGTATCAAAGAGGCAGATGTTGCATTCGTTTTTTATGGACCTTTGAACTTGAATACGGTTCGATTTCTCCATATATTTCATTTTATCTTTAATCTACCGGGAATTTATGTATATAACGTTTTAAGATAAAAATCAAGAAATCAATGGACAAAAATAAATTCTCAAAATTTCAATTGTGAACACCATGGTTAAATAACATAAGAGGAGATTCAGATAAATTGATGAACATCCATTAATGGTTCTCGAGTTTTTAGCATGATTTGTCAATTTCTTACTTCAATATACCAAACTTATGTTCTTACTCCCCAAGCTCAAATTGTAAAGTTTTGTTTTGACGCCCACTTCCAGCTTCAGGTTTTATGAGTTTCCAATTTGTCGCTGGTTGTAAATGAATACTTTGAAACAAACTGAATACTTCTGTGCGAAAACATCATATAAATCTGCAATATAGCATGGTGGGGAACAGTAATTGTATCTTCTTCAACCGTGTACGGTATATGTATTTCTAATTATGTGTAGAAAAGAGTAATTAGTATCCTTTGACAAAATCATTGAAAAGTAATTAGTACAGTCACTCCACACGCGATAAAATCACGCGATGATATGATGAGATTTACATCGTACATCATTAGACGTCTACTAGGTTTTCTCATTATTATTTCAAAATATTAGACCAAATTTTCAAATTAGTTGAACATTAATAGGAAACTCGTTTTTCAATGTTAAATAAGGATTGTGTTTTCGCTTTATTTGTTAAATATTTAAATTTCTTTCGAATTGTGGGCATTCACAGTGACGTCGTTAGAAAAAATTGGGACAAAGATTTACGTGGAGCTGAAGTTAGGTGTTTAGGAATTCATGGTTGTTGTATTTTGTTGTGTATAGAAATTCATAGTGAATTTTGCTTTAAGATTTCCTAATTAAGTTAGAAAGTAATTACATATTAATTAAGAAAGTAAAAAATACGCAAGCTCCGATGTTATAATTCTTTTTATCATTACAGTTGCAGTGGCGGATTTAAGAGGGGGCGCACCCGGCGCGCGCCCCCCTAAAATTGTCAAAGTTTACGTTAATCACAGTTTCGTCTAGAAAATGTAAATATTTCTACTTGGTAGACCTCATTTTTACCCTTCAAAATCTCTAAAATCCAGGAGCTTCCGGGGGCTTCGCCCCCTGGGCCTCCACCAAGGCTTTGCCCTGGACCCACTGGGGGCCTCAAGGCGGCCCCCAGACCCCTTGCCTACTTTTGGCGCCCCCTCTAACTTCAATTCCTGGATCCGCGCCTGAGTTGTTCGTTTTTAAACTCATTTGACTCTAAACAAAAATTAATACCCATTAGAACACCCTCCCTAATGAAATAAGAAGTCTATACGAACACTCTTAAGAACCTTGGTTCAAAAGTTCAAGATTTTAAGGTTACTAGGATTACAGTGTAATCCTAATAAATACCCTCAGATGCAAAGACACAATAAACATTTAAAGATATTCCGCTGGCTTGATGAGAGACAGGATACTTGTTTATTAATCATAATTACCCGTTAATAAACACCTGCCGATTTATGGGACGTTCTGCATATCATACAGACCATTGAGTTTATTGATCCTGATTTTAGCCTTTGAAAACAAACACAACACAACAGCTCCAAGGCTAGGGCTTACGGAGCAAATCTTATGGAGGGATGTCTCTCAGTATGTTCACTCTATCGTGTCAAATAGCTAACAAACTGTTCTCAGTTTCTGCTACAGGAGAAATTAAAAAAAATAAATTGGTGTAGGCACAAGTTTCATATGAAAACTATGGAGATAACGAACAGTAATTCCACACAAGCTCAAAAGTCCATTTAAATTAAATAAATCAGGAGCAAAGCAAACAAGGATATACAAAAATTCAGAGAAGGGATCAGGTGCCGTGGAGGAGATATTTAATATTTGTTGATTTCATGTTTTGACTATTAATTTCAGCATTTGGTAAAAGACAAATAAAAACAGACTGACTCTTTAATAACTACATGTATCTCTTTTTAGCTCTTCTGAGCCAAAGGCTCAAAGAGCTAATGCTATGGCCATTTGTGCGGTGTGCGTCGTGCGGTGTGCGGTGTGCGTTAACTTTTTAGAATATGGGCCATAACTCAAGAACCCCTTGGCCAATCAGTGTCAAATTTGTCACAGGGTATCCTTGGCCCAAGGGCTACCATTTATACTAAAATAAGGGTTAGGACCCTAAAACAAGGGGAGATAATCAGGAAAACAAAACCAAAAGTACTGGTTGCAAAAAAATCTTCTTCTCCAGAACCACCAGGCAGATTTTCACCAAACTTACATACAATGATCAGGATATGTTGAAGATTAAAAATTGTTCAAGGCATGACCCTGGGGCAAAGGGCGTGGTCTCAAGGTCACTTCAAAGTTGACGTAAATTTTCAATTAATGAAAATGTCTATATTTTGCTTACTACAAGGACTAGGATCATCAAATCTTGTAAGTAGATGCATCTTAGGACTTCACATCATGTTAACTCAAAAGTAGGTCACGGTGACCTACTTTTTTAATTTTGCAGGCATTTGTTTTCAAATTGATTTGAAGGCATATTTTGGACACTTTAAGGCCTATGATCATCAAACTTTGTCAGTTGATGCATCTTGGGTCCTTGAACAACGTCAACTTAAAAGTAGGTCACCGTGACCTACTTTTTGAACTTTATGACTTATCCTTTTTAAAACATTTCATCCCATTATTTCAGACACTGAGAGGGTTAGAATCATCAAATCTTGTAAGTTGCTGCATCTTGGGACCTTAGAACATATTTAAGTAAAAGTAGGTCACTGTGACCTACTTTTAGAATTTTGCAGGCATTTGTTTTCAAATTGTTTAAAAGGCATATTTTGATTACCTTCAGACCAATGATCATCAAACTTTGTCAGCTGATGCATCTTGGACTCTGAAAAATGTCGACCAAAATGTAGGTCAGTGTGACCTATTTTCGACATTTTATGGCTATATTTCAGTATCTTAGGTATTTATTGGCTTAGAATCATCAAACTTTGTGAGTTGATGCATCTTGGGTTTTCGGAGAGTGACGACCAAAAATTAGGTTACGGTGACCTACTTTCAATATTTTATGGCTATATTTATGTATCACCAGTACTTATCGGCTTAGAATTATCAAACTTTGTCAGTTGATGCATCTTGGGTTTTCGGAGAATGTCGACCAAAAAGTAGGTCACGGTGACCTACTTTTGACATTGAATGGCTATATTTTTGTATTTCTGGTACTTATCGGTTTAGAATCATCAAACTTTGTTAGTTTATGCCTCTTGGGTTTCCACAGAATGTCGACCAAAAAGTAGGTCACAGTGACCTACTTTTGAATATCTCAGGTATTTATTGGTTTAGAATTATCAAACTTGGTCAGCAGATGCATCTTAGGCCTCTGATAAATGTCAACCAAAATGTAGGTCACGATGACCTACTGTTGACATTTAATGGCTATATTTAAGTATCTCCAGTACTTGTCGGCTTAGAATCATCAAACTTTGTCAGTTGATGCATCTTGGGTTTTCGGAGAATGTCGACCAAAAAGTAGGTCACGATGACCTACTTTTGACATTTTATGGCTATATTTATGTATCTCAGGTACTTATTGGCTTAGAATCCTCAAACTTTGTTTGTTTATGCCTCTTGGGTTTTCAGAGAATGTCCGCCAAAAAGTAGGTCACGGTGACCTACTTTTGAATATCTCAGGTATTTATTGGTTTAGAATTATAAAACTTTGTCAGCAGATTCATCTTGGGACTCTAAAAAATGTTGACTAAAATGTAGGTCATGATAACCTTCTTTCGACATTTTATGGCTATATTTAAGTTTCTCTGGTACTTATTGGCTTAGAATCATTAAACTTTGTCAGTTGATGCATCTTGGGTTTTGGAAGAATGTCGACCAAAAAGTAGGTCACGATGACCTACTTTTGACATTTCATGGCTATATTTAAGTATCTCCAGTACTTATTAGCTTAGAATCATCAAACTTTGTTAGTTTATGCCTCTTGGTTTTTCGGAGAATGTCGACCAAAAAGTAGGTCACGGCGACATACTTTTGAATATCTCAGGTATTTATTGGCTTAGAATCATCAAACTTTGTCAGTTGATGCATTTTGGGTTTTCCAAGAATGTAGACCAAAAAGTAGGTCAAGGTGACCTACTTTATAATATCTCAAATACATATTGGCTTAGAATCTTCAATCTTAGTTTGTCTATTAATGCATCTTGAGTCATCAGAAAACTTCAATCTTAAAGTAGGTCACCGTGACCTACTCATGTTTTTTTTTATAGCTTTATTAAAATATCTTCAGTCCTAATCTGCTAAGAATCATCAAACTTTTTATCAGTTGATGCAACTTAGGTTTTAGGATACTTAGGGTTAGAGGCTTCAAATACAAGTGATAGGTTGTACAATTTTTCAGAAGAGCGATTCAAGGCCCTTGGGCCTCTTGTATTTTCAAATACATTGTTTAATAAATTGGATAACATTTTAAAAAAAACATGTTACATTTTAAAAAGAATCTTTAAACTTTTGCAGAAATCAACATATAATTAAGGAATGTTTTTAAGTTTTGTTTGAGTTTTTGGTGTGTGAATCACACAGACTTGTCACGTAGGCATATTTCATGAAGCGCGATAGGTTTTGAAAAGATATTATTTGATGAATTAGAATTCTTGTATAATTCCAAGAAAAAAGTTATTCAATACCCTGCCTATGCCATCACGTACACAATGCATGAAGCATGACAGTTTTCATACATACCTTTTAAAACATGCAATATTTTTAGTACAAAAAAGAAAGAGGAAGAAAGATTATCTTCCGCACAAATAAAAATTTACTAAAATCCTCATTATAGCTTATATTTATTTTCTTTAACGATTAATATGTTTTCCAGGAAATTTTACTTTATTTCTGATGACCTGATTACTGCCATTAAAAGTGCGCCCAGTAATATTGATTAAGCATCTGTTTTACAAAACTGCGTAGGAAGTTCCCATCAAATAGTTGTAAGGAAGGAGTTATATATTGATTCAGTGGTTTTAAAAGAGACTTAAATAAAGTATATTCTGTCAAAATAAGGTACTTTTCCAACATTTTGCTTTCGAATGGAGGGGATAAAATCCATAATAAAAGAAGTCCATCCTTCTACAATAAAATATTTTTTATCAATTTGTTTCGTGAAAAAAAAATAATGTATCACCAGTCACTGTAGTTAACTTTCTATGTTCTGGATTTATTTATTTATTTATTTTTTGCATTTTTTGTCTGTATAAGAGAAACAGGAAGCAATACATGTTTATGCTTTGAGCACTGATTTTTTAAAACATGGGACATTTCTGGCGTTAACAAATTCTACCTGTCTATTGCTTGCACCTACATATTTAGAAAAATATAACATATTATAAACGTCCTGTCAAAGTTATGCTGTTGTAATTCAAATCGATGCCTTGTTCATGTAAACTTTGAAAACAGATTGCAAGTACTAACTTTACTTTCAAATAAAACATTTTCTCCCCTGAATTTTAAGTTACTCTGTTTCTTGTATTAAATTTCATCAATTGGTCTTCCATAGTAAAGCTTATAAAACATGTTATAAAAACCTATTTGTTTTATACTAATTTGATCTCATTTTCCCTGTAAACATACAACAGACATCCATAGAAAAGCTTTTAAAAAATTGTGTTTGACATGCGGCAGGAAAAATTAAGCATATATTTCAGTTAAAGTGACTTAAACGGATAACCATGGTTCCTTTGCAAAACAGGTTCTATGAGCAATGAGCTCAATAAATGATACCCCTTGCCTCCCATATGATTATACTCGTAAAGTGCATTGTTTTCCTCTGGGTAACCCGAAATAAGTCTCATGCAGATCAAAAAGTAAAATAAGAGGTGCACAAAGCATTCTGTAACAAATAATAAGTGAAAGTATCGTTACATATTTGTATCAGTGGTATTATAGAGGTTGCGGATAAGAGATGGATACCTTTCAATATTACAGAAAGAATGGCAGGTCAATGTTCTGTTATGGGAAACCCGAATTATGTGTCTGAAAAAAAAAATTTTAAAAAAAAGGTGCACTACGGCTTGTATGTGACAAACATTCTTTGAGAGTCTCATTAAATTTCATTCAGTGGTATAGGGGAAGTTGAGGATTAACGATATGTACCAAAAAGCGTAACAAACTCACAGACCTACAGACAGACAGACGGACGGACGTAAAGACAGGCAGAACACCACATTCACTATATGCCCTCCCAATTTTCAAACGGGTGTATAATCAAACTTCAGGTTGAGTTTGTTACATCTTAGATTATCACTGGATTTTCTTTTCCTTTCCAAAGTCAAGGAAAAATTCTACGCAGTTTTATTTTAATTTGCGTACTAATTTTAATAGTTTTCAAAAATAATGATGTAGAATTCTATTTGTTTTATACTAATTTGATCTCATTTTCCCTGTAAACATACAACAGACATCCATAGAAAAGCTTTTAAAAAATTGTGTTTGACATGCGGCAGGAAAAATTAAGCATATATTTCAGTTAAAGTGACTTAAACGGATAACCATGGTTCCTTTACAAAACTAGAGGTTCTATGAGCAATGAGCTCAATAAATGATACCCCTTGCCTCCCATATGATTATACTAGTAAAGTGCATCGTATTGCTCTGGGTAACCCGAAATAAGTCTCATGCAGATCAAAAAGTAAAATAAGAGGTGCACAAAAGCATTCTGTAACAAATAATATCTGAAAGTATCGTTACATATTTGTATCAGTGGTATTATAGAGGTTGAGGATAAGAGATGGATACCTTTCAATATTACAGAAAGAATGGCAGGTCAATGTTCTGTTATGGGAAACCCGAAATATGTGTCCGAAAAAAAAATTTAAAAAAAAAAGGTGCACTACGGCTTGTATGTAACAAACATTCTGTGAGAGTCTCATTAAATTTCATTCAGTGGTATAGGGGAAGTTGAGGATTAACGATATGTACCAAAAAGCGTAACAAACTCACAGACCTACAGACAGACAGACAGACGGACGTAAAGACAGGCAGAACACCACATTCACTATATGCCCTCCCAATTTTCAAACGGGTGTATAATCAAACTTCAGGTTGAGTTTGTTACATCTTAGATTATCACTGGATTTTCTTTTCCTTTCCAAAGTCAAGGAAAAATTCTACGCAGTTTTATTTTAATTTGCGTACTAATTTTAATAGTTTTCAAAAATAATGATGTAGAATTCTATTTGTTTTATACTAATTTGATCTCATTTTCCCTGTAAACATACAACAGACATCCATAGAAAAGCTTTTAAAAAATTGTGTTTGACATGCGGCAGGAAAAATTAAGCATATATTTCAGTTAAAGTGACTTAAACGGATAACCATGATTCCTTTACAAAACTAGAGGTTCTATGAGCAATGAGCTCAATAAATGATACCCCTTGCCTCCTATATGATTATACTAGTAAAGTGCATCGTATTGCTCTGGGTAACCCGAAATAAGTCTCATGCAGATCAAAAAGTAAAATAAGAGGTGCACAAAAGCATTCTCTAATAAATAATATCTGAAAGTATCGTTACATATTTGTATCAGTGGTATTATAGAGGTTGCAGATAAGAGATGGGTACCTTTCAATATTATAGAAAGAATGGAGGACAGTGTTTTGCTATGGGAAACCCGAAATATGTGTCCGATAATTTTTTTTTTTAAATGGAAGGTACACAATGGCACTATTTAACAAACATTCTGTGAAAGTTTCATTAAATTTCATTCAATGGTATAGGGGGAGTTGAAGATTAACGATGTGTACCAAAAAGGTAACAAACGGACGGACCTACAGACAGACAGACGGACGGACGTAAAGACAGGCAGAACACCACATTCACTATATGCCCTCCCAATTTTCAAACGGGGTATAATCAAACTTCACGTTGAGTTTGTTACATCACCACATACTGAGTATGCGAACTTGTCTCGGACATGTGAGTTTATGGAAGTGACCCTGTAATCACTGGATTTTCTTTTCTTTTCCAAAGTCATGGAAAAACTCTATGCAGTTTTATATTAATCTGCGTACTCATTTTGATAATTTTCAAAAATAATGATGTAAAAACCTATTTGTTTATACTAATTTGATCTCATTTTCCTCGTAAACATACAACAGACACATTGGAAGATTTATAGATTAATCAACCTTTGCTCCTCTGAGATGTTAGTAGTTGTTTCAATACTCTGAGTTCAATATCATATCCACTTATAAAAGAAAATGTGGCGGAAATTCTAACACCAATTTGTGACTGACACGAATCTGTCTAGCTTTATTAAACCACATCTTGATGCTGATTTCTTTGATTTCCAAAAATATATTTCATAATAGTTCCGTGTTAAGTGTCACTTTAACATATAGGTTGCAATTTCTTCATGTGACTTTCCCAAAGGATAGAAAAAGATATATTTGAACATAAATAAGCAATTATGACTTTGCAAACACTTACACTCACTTTATAATGACACTGAATTGGAAAATGTATATAAATTAACCCAAATTTTCTGTACATTTGCAGGTGAGAGTTGTTTTAAATCAGTCAAGATGGACGTCAAAATGTAACTCATGTGACCTACTTGCAATAAGGCTAGCGTCTTTCAATCAAATTTTGGATCCATGGGTTTATATTTTACTACGGCGAGAAAACATTATATGTTTTGTTAAACGTACAGAGAGGCTGAAGTCGACATTAATACGCAGTTTGTCAAGTATCCATAGTTATGGAAGTGTTAAGATGGCTAGCATCAGAAGAAGCTTACGTCATCGAAAATCATCGAGCAGAAACACAAAGGAACCGGAAATGGAGGTGAACGATAATTTGATGTCCGAAAATAGCATTCATCCAACAAACACGGAACACATATAAGATTTCTTTAAGTTTTTATTTCGAACACTTGTTACCAATTTCAAATAAAGATGTAAAATTCATTTTTACAATTGTTTGTTTCATTTGCAGTATATTCTAGAAGTTAATTTACGAAAAAAATCAAAGCTAATTTGCTTTTTCAAACAGGACTTAGATAAACAAATATGAAAATAGACCCATTGATCTGTAGCATTGACCACACTTATGCGTTTATTTCCCTCGTTTCTTTTGTAATTAATCAATTAACGATTCATATTACTTTGGGTTACTTGTTTTGTATTTACTTAAGATCAATGGATACTAATTATTTTTTATTTACTGAAGATCACTTCCTCCGCATGAGTTCAGAAGGATTGATCTATATTTGATTAAAGATTAGTTTTGTTTTCTATTTATTAAAAGGTTGCTGTTTTATTTATTCAACATGAGTTAGATGTTTGCGTGTAAAGACCAAGGGTGCTAGAATAATTTCTATATGCAATCGGCACTTATCCGTAGAGCTCAAAGAGGATGACATTTTTAGGTCACATCCCATTGGTAAACCCAACAAAGATGGCAATATTCAAATTATATGTCGCTTTAAAAATTGGAAAGTAAAAAATAAAATCTACACAGCGAAACGAAAGCTAAAAGGCTCTACGATATTTATAACCGAAGACCTTACTAAATACAGACAATCAATTGTCAAAGAACTGGCAAGTGCGAAACGTGCTGAAAAAGTGCATTCCTATTGGACAAGCGATGGATTTACACAGTTGCCCGAAAAGGGTCGCAAATACATGATCCAGTCTATCAGAGATTTGTATGACCTGGCCCCACCACAGTCCTATCCACCAGAGTATGTGATTTCTGAGGACATGTAAGTCCGGTACCCATTAACTATTAAGTGGTGTTTCAATTCATCAATAAACTTGAAATCAAAAGTGTTTAAAGCAATCTTTAAATTTAGACTTTTCAAATTAATAATAACTATTAATTCATATCAGTATGGACTATTTAAGATATTTCTTGTTTACCTCTAAACTCTCCCATTACAATTACAGTATGACTACTGTTACTTGGAAAATCTTGTACATAGTACATTTACTTTTATTGTCATTCAACAATGCATCTGTCACTACGCGCCATGTTTTGACTAGTGACACAGAGGTGCCATTTTCCTCATGCTTGTTCACAATTTTTATTTTGTTTCCTTCATTATTGTTCTGTTCTTTTTTGTTTTTTGATTTCTTTCTACGCAAACTTTTTTTCAACGTTTTTTCGTTTTTATTTTTAACCAAAGGTCATACAAACTTGCATGTTTACTTATTATATGTCTCCTTGTGGCTGGTTCAAATATTGCTTTATACGTCTTTCTATGTCTTGAAAATGGCTAATACAATAGAACAATATCGGGCCGCAATCGGACTTTTCTATTGTAAGTGTAGATGTACATCAAAATCACTGCTATTTTATGTACTAAGATTTAATGATTTTGTTTATTTTTTTATTGAGTGTCTTACTTATATTTGGAATAATACCAAATGCTTACTGTCAAAAGGGGCACAAGAAACTATTTTTTTAAATTATGTGTTACAAATTATGTACTTTCTTATACTGTTGTCAGGCGACATTGAGACAAATCCGGGGCCATCTCAAAGTATACAATCCACACTAGACATTTTTCATTTAAATGTAAGAAGTATTAGAAACAAGTTTGATAAGTTTCTGAGTATTGTGTCAGATTTCGATATTTTATGTTTCACAGAAACCCATCTTGATGCTAACATTTTAAACGAAGACATTCCTATTGACGGATATAATTCAATTTTTCGTAAAGATAGAAACTCACATGGGGGCGGTGTAATTATACATGCATCTGACTCGTTGCGCACTAATAGACGCCTTGATCTTGAACCGGTGAACCTTGAATGTGTATGGGTAGAAATAAGCGATCCTACCTGCAACATCTTGCTCTGCTGTGTGTATCGTCCTCCTAATTCCGATAATTCTTTTTGGAAAAAGTTCGAATGGTCTCTTGAAAAAGCTGTTGATATATCCGATAGAATTTTAGTCATAGGTGATCTAAATGTAAACTTTCTAAATCTTCAAATCACACATGTAGTCAATGAAATTCTTTTAAAATACTCCTTTCAAAACACAGTATACGACGCTACTAGAGTCACGAAAAACACGAAATCCCTCATAGACCCAATTCTTGTCAGCGAAAATTTACATGCCGATGTACTGGACTCTGGGACAATAGATGTAGAACAATCTCTTAGCGATCACAAAGGCACATATATATATCTTAAATCACATACAGTACAAACACAATCATATGAAAGGAAAATATGGCTATATAAAAATGCAGATTTTGAGACATTAAACACACTCATACGCAATACAGATTGGAATACACTTATTAATGACGCTAAAGATATAGATCAGGCGGAGAGTAATTTCTCAACAAGTTTTTTAAACCATGTCAAAAATTGTATTCCCGAAAAAACAGTAACTATTAGGCCTAAAGATAAACCTTGGTTCGATTCCGCATTGCGAAAAACGGTTCGACAGAGAAATCGTGCAAGAGATAAAGCCCACAAAACAAAAAAAGAATCGGATAAGGATAAGTTTAAAAAACTACGCAACAAAGTAAATAACATGAAAAAAGTAGCGATGGCAAACTATTACAACAATATTGAGTCCAATCTTATCGAAGCAAGTATCAAAAGTTCTAAAATTTATTGGAAATTATTAAAAGATGTTTTTAAAACCAAGGTTAGGTCCGATATTCCACCGCTGCAGGACACTACAGAAAATGGAAATATACATATTACTTACAGCGATATTGACAAGGTTGAAGCGTTAAACAGCTATTTTGCTTCGATTTCGTCTTCGCATGATGTCGAACCTGAATTACCTGCCTTTTCTTTATTGTGTAATAGTGTTCTTAATAGCATTGAATTAGTTGAGCAGGTCATTATTGATATAATTTCTATTCTCCCTGTGAACAAGGCCATAGGACCTGACAATATTAGTCATAAAATGTTGAAAGCTACCATTTTTAGCGTCTCTTTTCCTTTGTGTATTTTGTTTAACAGATCTTTAAGGGAATGTGTATTTCCTAAACAGTGGAAGGTAGCTAATGTACTTCCTTTATTTAAAAAAGGTGACCCATCATTATTATCAAATTATAGACCTGTGTCATTATTAAGCTGCGTAGGCAAAATTATGGAGCGAGTTATTTTCAAATATGTTTATAATTATTTTCATTCTAACAATCTTTTTTATAAATATCAGGCTGGCTTTTTACCAGGCCATTCAACGGTTTATCAACTTATTGAGACATACGATTACATAGCTAAAGCCATTGATGAAGGAAAACACTGTTGTATGGTTTTTTGTGATTTGTCTAAGGCATTTGATCGGGTGTGGCATAAAGGTCTTCTCTTTAAGCTACAAACATATGGTGTTAGTGATAAGTTATTACTATGGTTTCAAAGTTATTTAGATTCAAGGACACAAAGAGTATTGCATAGGAATACTATGTCTAGTTTTAAATCTTTACATGCTGGAGTCCCCCAGGGGTCTGTATTGGGACCACTTTTATTCTTGATATATGTCAATGATGTTGCTGAAAATTTGTCGACCTTAAGCAGATTATATGCTGATGATAATTCTTTACAGAAATGTTCAGAAAATGTACATGATATTCAATTAGGATTAAATAATGATTTAAATCAACTTGAGCGGTGGTCTAAACAGTGGCTATTGAAATTTAATCCTACGAAAACCAAAGCTGTATTTTTTAGTACCAAGAAAAATGTAGATTTACCATTGCTCAAATTTCAAGATTGTGACTTAGATTTTGTATCATCACATAATCACTTAGGTATTCTCTTTTCAAACGACCTCACTTGGTCAGCGTACATTGATTCTATCGTGACCAATGCATATAAAAAATTAGGTCTACTTAAAAAACTGCAATTCAGGGTCAGTGCTAAAACTTTATCTCTTTTATATACTTCTTTTATAAGACCTCAGTTAGAATACGCAACTGAAGTTTGGTGTGGGTGTTCTAGTCAAGATTCCGAAAAATTAGAAAAATTACAACTTGCAGCGGCAAGAATAGTCACTGGTTTAACTTCATTAGCATCGCGAGATTCTCTCTATTTTGAAACTGGTTGGGAACCACTTGCTGTAAGACGAATGTCCAAAGTTAGAACAACTATGTATAAAATATATTATAACATGGTACCCGAGTATCTGAGAGAAATATTTCCAAATATTCGATCTCAAGAATCAAATTACGTAACAAGACAGTCACAAAATTATTGCATCCCGAAGTGTAGATTAAATATATATAAATCATCATTTGTTCCACTGGCAATAAGGGAGTGGAACTCCTTGTCTCTTGAAACAAGACAATCTACTACTATAGGTTCCTTCAAAAACTGTGTAAACTCTCATAGAACACCTACCCCGTCCTTATTTACTTTTGGTGATCGTTACTGGAGTGTAATTCATACTAGATTAAGACACAATTGTGTTCTAAATAAAGACTTATTTAGGTGTAATATTATTGACAGTCCCAGGGGCGTAGCAACAGGGGGGGCCAGGGGGGGCCTGGCCCCCCCACTTTTTTCCCAACCTTACCTATACTATAGGAAATGTTAATTGAAAACCTGGTTGGCCCCCCAGTTTTAGTGATGTACCGAAAATGAAGTATTAGAATTGGTACTGAAAGTAGTTGACAGTGAAAAAAAGTTAGCCTCTACCCCCCCCCCCCCCCCCCCCCCCCCCCCCCCCCCCCCCCCCCCCCCCCCCCCCCCCCCCCCCCCCCCCCCCCCCCCCCCCCCCCCCCCCCCCCCCCCCCCCCCCCCCCCCCCCCCCCCCCCCGAAATAGGATTTTCAACTTTGGGCAACTTTGAATTTTTCCCTTATTTTTTTTTTTTTTTTTTTTTTTTGCTTGTCAACTTTTTTGCAGGTAAGTAAAACAAATTTTTCTCCGACTGGCCCCCCCCACTTTAAAAAACGATGCTACGCCACTGAGTCCATTATGTACTTGTGGAAAAATAGAAGACGCATATCATTTCTTTTTCTCTTGTGCGAAATACAATACTCCAAGGAACGACCTGTTTAATGCTATTTTTAGAATGATTAACTTAAGTATTGTAGACACTCATGTTCTGTTATGGGGAGATAATACGATCAGTATTTCTGAAAATGAAAGTTTATTTTTAAATGTGCAATTGTTTATCAAGAGATCTGGTCGTTTTTGAAGTATTTTGATTCGTTTGTACATACTACATATATTTAAATTCTGTACATGCATTACCTATGTAAAATAATCTTATTGACCTTTGGTTCCAGTGTAAATTAATTTTTGAACAATACTTTGTGTAATTAATTGTTATTAAGGAGAGGACGTTCTAAGTATTAAGTACTTGTGTCCAATCCTTTTGTTACAACATCTTAACAATAAAATATGTTCAAACCAAAGACCAAGGGCCCGTTTTACTAAAGAACTTACTACTAAGACCAAAAACTTTTATTGATTGTAAATTTGCAAAATTAATGATTGAGATTAAAATTGCTATCATGAAAATATCTTTCTACATTCCTTTTAAAAAGTTTAAAACCATTTTTAATTTAATGCAAAGAGAGTTTTAAGCAGATTAAAATTTGGTCTTAATCATAAGTTGTTTTGTAAAATGCAGCAAAAACAAAAATGCCACTGTAAACATACTTGACTAAAAGTGTTCAAATGAAAACTGCTGGAAGTGGTGTAATTAATATCATTTTATCATAATTTATTGAATTCTTATGTTGCAACCTTGTTTACTGCTCTCTATCAAAGAGGTTGTTTGTTTGTTTACCTTCACTTATTTACCGTTGGAAGACTGCAATTATTTGAGTCGTTTTACTGAAGCACTCAGGACCATTGAGGATTGACGGATCTTTTGCGAGCCAACTTCACTGCGACACGAGACCTCGGTTTATACGATTTTATCCTACGGATATGTCCCGTATTACCGGTATTTCCTAGAAAATATTGGAAAATAAGAAATAGCTACATATTTATAACTTAAATCATCTTGCTTTGATAAAGACATGTAGTGCACCTTATTGTGACAGTCTAAGATATCAACCTTGTATCGCATTATAAAGAAACACGATTTCCCTAAATATTTCATTTTAAAAGATTAGAAAACGAACATATAGGTATCCCATACGAATTTTTTTTATACAAATAAAGAGGGATCTAAGAAAATTGTTAAGTTAAAATATAGTGTAAAAACCTATTAAACCTTAGAAGAAGCCTTTCAGTTCTGCTCAAGGTAATTATATCTTTCAAAACAGGAACACAAAACTATCTACAGTCAATTTGTTTAAACAACATAAATGATTGTCATATCTGCAGTGTTTATAGAAGGATTAAAACAATTACCTTCTTGGATTTATGATTAATAAACTTCCTAATTATACTAAACTGAAAAAAATTGAATCAGAAAACTTCAGTTTTGTTCTTAAAATGCAATCAAGAAACATGTTCTGCTGCAAAATACATATTGGTGGGAACCTGGAGTAGTGATATACTAAGTATTTTTATTTTAATGCAATAAGTATTTTGATACCCCGGTTACCCATCAACTGGCTAATTTCTTTCCATAATCCTTTCAACGCTAGAACACCTTATCTTATCCTCCTTCAATGAGTAGAAAGTCTGTAAAACAGTTTGTCGTGTGTTGCCACCTTTGTGACGTTTAATAGTTTGTTTGAAATTCTCAAAAGTATTATTAACAATGACATATAATTTTTAGCAGACACAAGATATCAAGATGAGAAATAAACCAATTTTGTAAAGGGAGATAATCCAAATTTATTATTTAAATTAAAGACAATCAATTTTATTCATTTTCTGTTTTTATGTTGATTTTATTACTGAACTTTGTATAAAATGAAATAAATTATAAGAGATAAATTCCAAAATTTTGTATTTCGGGGATATACCGTTATTTACCACTTGTGGTCAAAGTGAAAATGAATTATGGTACAAATACAGGCATGGTAGAATAACATCTTCCTTGTTTTCAAAAGTATGCCATTTTAGAGGGGGGAGTCATGATAATTACATCACACGTGAAATTCTAAATGATAACTCCAATGCCTTAAACACAGATGCAGTAAGGTATGGAAGACAGAATGAAATTGTAGCTAAACAATTGTTTTTTGACATGTATGCTCGTGATCATGTAAATGCAAAACTGAGACCTTGTGGCTTAAACATATCTCAGCAACATCCATTTTTAGGTGCATCACCAGATGCATATTTGTCATGCAAATGTTGTGGGAAAGGTTTAATTGAGGTAAAATGTTCCTACTCCCACAGACATGAAACACCGTATGATGTAGCAGGTGACCGTCATTATCATTTGTATAGAGACACTAATGATGTTGTCAAACTTAGAGCAGATTCACCATGGTATGTGCAGATTCAAGGACAGCTTGGTATTTGTAATGCTAGGTGGTGTGACTTTGTTTTTTATACAGACATGGGTTTTATCAGTGATAGAATTTATTATGATGAATCTTTCTTCAATGAAATTGTTAACAAGTGCAGCACCTTTTTCACAAATTATGTTCATCCTGCACTGCTTGCTAAAATGTAGATAAATTCTCTGCTGAAATTTGATGCCCTTTACTAGATTACATCGCATCTTGTATGATACACTGTATTGTGCACATGTTTTGTCTAATGATTGAGATTAAGACATCTGAATTGCAATAAGAACCACTCACTTATACTTCTATGTTGTTGACTTGTATTACATGAATATGAAAAATGAAATGCAGTTAAATATTTTATGTTTAATATTGAACATTGTTAAATCAACAATAATAAAACAGTACATGTAAAAACAACAACTTCTATATTTTTTTGATAACACCAAAAAATCAAATTAACAAATTAATAAATGTCAAATATGAAGCATCTTGTTAATTTTTCACAAGAGGTTTTGACAAATTGCATAGAAATGCAGCAACAACAAGAATCTGGCTTGCAATTGGCTTTAAGTTGATTGGTAAAATGCCAGATAACAGTTTATATGATTTCAAACGTTGTATAGCACGTTCCACATGAATTCGTAGTTTTGCTATCTGTCTTGTTTTCCGAATCTCACTCGCATTTAACCGTTTTCCTTTTCCCCATCCACATTTATGTGTAAATGGTGGTATGACCAACTTTGCCTTTCGCTCCAATAGATAGTCTCTGATGATGAAACCCCGATCAGCCATCACCTCATCTCCAGCAGATATCAAATCCAAGAAATCACTATTGGCTGTAATGTACCTGTCAGACACATTGCCACCCCACAATTCAGATACATAAGAAAACGCACCAGTAGGAGTTATACCAACAAGGCATTTAAAGGTATTATGTCCTTTGTAATTGCTGTACGTTTGGCTTTGAGCAGTAGGTGTCCTTGGCTTTTGAATGAATATTTCAGTACAGTCTATGACGACTCTTGTACGAGGAAATGTCTGTTTGAAAGACCTTGGCATATGTTTTCTGATACTCTGTAGTGATGGCCATTTCAGTTGAGGTTTAAAAACCTGGAACATATAGTTTATCCATGTACACACTATTTGTGATACTCGTGTCTCTGATACACCAAACAAATCACCAATCAAAAAGGAGGGAACAGAAAGTCTTAGTCTGAGAAGTGTTAATAAAAACTCATGGAACCTTGTCAACTTCCTCTTTGGACCTGGTTTTCTGATTTCAGAGGTTTCGTAATTCATGTTCGCTATGCTTTTCTTTCCTGACCAGTACTTGAGTTTTGTGCATACTTTGTCCAGTATTGCTGTAAGCAGAAACAAAATTTTATCTAAAAGCAAATATACAAAATACTGCAGAGCATTCAAATATTGTACAAATCAATATTTGCTGCAATTAAGAAAATAAATATTAAGTAGTATTAAGTAAATTTTAAACTAAATCCTCAAAAATCCTACCAAACAATCCAAAGACTGAAAGAGCATAGTTATGCTAGGCACGCCTAAATATCTTCTGACTGCTGAGTCGGACTGTGTAATTCTATTGACAAAATGCTCTCTGTGGATATGGTCTGTCTCTTTGGTCATAGTTTCCATATGACATATATCCTTCATGGTCAGGTCTGTCTGCACAACAAAATCAACAAAATCTTCACTGCATCTAGGTTCCACAGACTGTTTGCTGTATATATGGTCATGGTCTATAAAAATAATAACATATAATATATAATAAGTTTGATATACATGTATATTACAAACTGCATAACACATTTCAGAGTTATGCTAATGAAATATCCGAGTCATCATCCTTACTGTATTTTCCACAAGAAATATCCTCAGTCTTGGAGCAAGGTTCCTTGATACAGGTTTCGTTTGATATTTGTTCTATGACACACTCATGTGCTACTGGAAGAGGTATATGTACACCAGCATTCCCCTCACATGAAACTGTGATATCCTCCATCTGAATAAAATATATAATGCTTTGAAATGTCACATATCATTTTGAATGCATAATTTTCTTGGTATTAAACTTTATTATGCATTTATAATAATAATAAATATTTAATATTAAATTTAATATAGGCCTATATATCACATAGTATTATACCCAGTGAATAAACATGTATATATATTTTGTTAATATTAGATATCTGATTTCAAACAATTAGTAACATTGATGATACACAATATATAGCCTCATAGCATGCATAAATTTTTATGTAGGAATAAAATAATTTGTTTACCAGTAAACATTCCATTGGTGCACACTTGTTGGAATGAACTGACGTCTCCGCTACTGTAGCTGAATCAGAGGAAAAATTGGTTGGTTGACGTTTCTCGATCGAGGTTGTTGTTCTGGACTGTTTGGCGACTTTATTGCGTGGAAATAACGTAGGGACAGGATTTTCTTCTGTTGGACAACCATCTATAAAATGTCGTGAACACACGGAGTGGTAGCGTTTTGGGGCGTACTTCTCATCCCTGAAAACCTGCTGCAGCCACCTCTTTCTCAGCTTTGCCTTACGTTTAGCTCCTGGATATGGGTAGAACTGCACTCCCCTCATCCACGGATATTTAATTAAATTTGCCTTTTTCCTGCCATCTGATGTGCAACCCGGCACGGAACACCAATAATGACTTGGTTCGTCTCCATGCTTCTCACTTTTTCTCTTTGGGGGCTTGTTTTCGTCTGCTTCGTTACACTCCATTTTGTTTCGATGTCAACAAAATATGCCCTACATTTCAGCCTTATCACGTGACAGCGGTGTATAAAATCCGAACGTAAACAGCCATATCCGGAGTATCTCGAAAGTTCCGTATTCCCACCACCGGTATTTCCCGGCCAACCCTGGTTATACACAGGTCAAGTCCATGTTTTGCACAGGGAGACCCGAAATAGGTGTCAGTACAAAATGAAAGAATCTGTGAAAGTATCATTAAATTTTATTCAGTGGTATAGGAGCAGTTGCGGTTAAGAAATGGGTACCATTCATATTATAGAAAAAATGGCAGGTCAATGTTTTGCTATAGGTAACCCGAAATGTTGTCCTATCAAAAAAATAGAAGGTGTACAATGGCACTATGTAATAAAATATCTGTGAAAGTCTCATCAAATTTCATTCAGTGGTATAAGATGAGTTGCGGATAAGGGATTGATACCCCAAGGGGTAACAGCTAGACAGACAGAGGTCCTGCTCACTATAGTATATCCTCCCACTTTTCAAGCGGTGGTATAAGAATTATGACATGCTTTAGTTAATTGTTAGTTTTTCAATCAGTTAACCTACAATATGAATCCCAGTTTGTTAATAACAATTACTTTCTGCTACCTAAATTAATGCATGTTCGTGTATCTAAACATTATTTTTGAAAGATTTCTCTAAACGGTACTTCCCAAAGCAATTCGAAACCTAATATTAATTAATTGAATGTAATGTATTCTCTTCCATTTCTCAGGGGAGTAATATTCTTTTGGTTTCTTATCAATTCCTTGAGTATACGTCTCAAAGACAAGTTCACTTTTATTCAATAAATCAGATAGAAATTAGATCATATGGCAATTCTATTCTTTTAACCTTGTGCGTGTACTCCTGGGATATTTTGTTCTAATGCACGGAACCTCAATGCATATTTGAATATATGAGAATAATACACCTTTACATTATCTTCATTTAATAAAAATGCTAGCATTACATATCCTTACTTTATTTACCTTCGATGAAACAAGGGATTGATCATAGTGTTCCTTTTCATCTGTCCGTCTCATTGTCAGCCCCGCTGTCTGTCAGACTGTCTGTTCAACTTTGTTTTTACTGTAGTACCTGCATATTGTGTTGATTTTGTGAATGTGAGTCTTTCCTGATAAGCTACGATAAAATTTGTCTTTAATGAATTTTGACAGAATTACGTCATATCAGGTAAGCATTCAGTATCGCTCATGTGCAGTACAATGAACATTTATAGCTGTTATGTAAATTGACTATAAAAAATTGAAATTTTAAAACTTTTAAAACAACTAATAGCATACAAAAATGATTCTTTTTCCTACGCATTTTACGACAACTCCTCATGTTGAATTAAAGAACAGACTTTTTGACATCGTCGCTTTAGAAAATTGTTTCTTCAGTAAAAAAATAGGACTCTTTCCGTTCATTTTCATATCATATTTAGTCATGTACAAAATGTCTTTTATAAAAGTACTCTGAAAATGATATTTTAAAAAAATACCTGACCTTGTTATATATATTACCTATATAGTTTTCTTCTGGCAATCTGTTGGAAATTGGAAGGGAATTAGCCGACCAGACACTTTATATAAGTGATGCGGAATATTACTGCATAAATAAGGAACGTTAACAATGGAAAATCTGTTATCATCTCGTTTTTCATTCAATTTAGTCCTCAGTTTCCGTTTGACATTCATAGCTAGTAAAGCATTGAAATTTGAAACAAATATGGTAGATTCTATGATATCTCTTACTTCAAGTTACTGGGATGTATCGAGTTGACATATGAATAGAATTACAATTGTTAAATGGGGGGAAAAGTGTCGATATATATCTGAGTTTCGAATGGAAGACCACAGCAACTATTTTCCTATTCTCAAGTAGAATAAATTCTGCTGCATAGGAATATATAAACAAGTCGGCTTATTAAATACCACATCTAATCCCATTGTTGGAAGACTAGTTGTCTCCGAAAGCTACACAATCGAAAGATGCAAATAATTGTTGTCAGTGGAACAGTACTCTAGCATCCTTTTAATTCCAATTACAAGCCATTAATTCATTAAGGGAATCAGAGTGATTTGAACCCTGGACAAAGGAATTTTCTTAATGACCAAGCACAAGATGTTAAAATTTCCTTTTGTATTAAAAAAAAGCAGTTGCGTATGATATCAAAAAAAGATACTTTTAATACCTACATTGTGTTTTATTAATTTTAACTTTTACTAGAATATTATTTGTAAGCAAGTGGATCTATGTTTTTCTTAAGTCTTAATTAACATGATTACATTGAAGTATTCCACATATTTTCTTTTGTAACGATAACAGGAAAAAATTAGTAAACGAATCTTTCATCATGGATAGAGAACTTTGTTTAAACAAACTCAAAATAATCGGCCTAACAATGATCCATTTTAATTGAAATACCAAATATTTTAATTGTAATACATGTTAGAGTTTGCATCTCAATTTCAACTCAATTTAATGAACTGAACATTTATATACAAACATTATACATTTATGCATTTTAGATTTATTCAATCATAATATCAAAATAATTACATCCACTTCCCCCCTCCTCTCTCTCTCTCTTTCTCTCTCTCTCTCTCCTTCATTAATTAGCCACTTATGTTTTTAAACTTTGTTCTAAAAAAGCTACATTCTAGCATTTAAAGAATGCTTTTTGTTTCTTAAATAACCAACATGGAGCCCGTTTTCTGGCACCAGGATCATGAAACAAACTTAGACTGAAGTCAAATTTTCAATGACTTGTAAAATGTTTATTAATTATTAAATTAATCTCAAAATTTGCAATTTACAACACTTTTGTGAATCAAAATTGAAACATATTTTGATTTTGATCTGCTTTACTTCCACATTTTTTTAAGTTCAAAATGAAGATTTGGACTTAAGCTTAAGATGTTTCATGATCCTGGGGCCTTTGAAAGGTAAAAGAAATAGTTAATGTATGATTCTGTTATAAAAATGCTTTCATAAAAATTCTCTGCTAATTCTTTTTTAAAAAGATTTAAAATATTTTCAAATTGAAGAAAAAGGTTAACCGAAATATAACATTTTATTCTTAGTCGTAAAAACTTTTGTACAATAGGTCATTGATCTCTGACTTAAGACGGACAATCGTCAAAGAACATTGACAAGTGAGAAATAGCCTTAGATACCCTGAACGTGGTTGATTACTTCTTATGATTACACTTTTGACAGAAAAAGAAACTCTGCTGGATTCCAAAGCTTATTTCCTATTCTATTTCACAGAATGAAACAAATGTGATGCTAGAATACAAATAAAGCAAAGCGTTGCTACAAACTTTGAAAGAAATGTCAAAGACATGCTTTTAAAAAAATGGTCGTCGAGATCTTGAATCATTTAGCAAACTTTGATTTTTTTTCATCTAGGAATATTTTCTTACTACGGCTAATCAACTTTGAAAAGGTCAATATACTATTTTTAGGTCACCTGAGTAAACTCAGGTGACCTATTGCTATCCGTTTTCGTCCGTCGTCGTCCGTCGTGTGTCGTGTGTTGTGTGTCGTGTGTCGTGTGTTAACATTTGAACATTTTCAGCTTCTTCTCTGCAACCACTGAACCAATTTCAACCAAATTTGGCACAAAGCATCTATGGGTGAAGGGGAACGAAAATTGTGAATTTCATGATCCCTGCCCCCCTGGGGCCTGAGGGGTGGGGCCAAAACCACTAAAATTAATGCAATCTTTAAAAATCTTCTTCTTTACTCCTGGACATCAAGCAGTCAAACTATTTGCATGATTGTAATCAGCATTGAGTCCTCTACCAAAATTGTGAAATTCATGGCCCTGGGGTCAGGGGTTCTAGTGCTAGGGTGGGGCTAAATAAGTATATAGTGAAAATGCATTATTTCTTTGAAAATCTTCTTCTCTGCTTCTGGGTATTAAATAAACCAACTAAGTACATAGTTATGATGAGCAAGAGTGCCTCTACCAAAATTGTGAATTTTATGGCCCCAGGGTCAGGGGTTCTGGTGTTAGGGTGGGGCTCTATTGATTATATAGTAAAAATACATGATTTCTTTGAAAATCTTCTTCTCTGCCCCTGGGTATTAAATAAACCAAGTAAGTAAATAATTATGATGAGCAAGAGTGCCTCTACCAAAATTGTGAATTTTATGGCCCCAGGGTCAAGGGTTCTGGTGTTGGAGGGGGGGGGGCTCTATTGATTATATAGTGAAATTACATGAATTCTTCGAAAATCTTCTTCTCTGCTCCTAGGTATTAAATAAACTAACTAAGTGCCTAGTTATGATGAGCAAGAGTGCCTCTACAAAAATTGTGAATTTTATGGCCCCAGCATCAATGGTTCTGGTGGGGGGGGGGGGACTTTATTGTTTATAAAGTGAAAATACATGAATTCTTTGAAAATCTTCTTCTCTGCTCCTAGGTATTAAATAAACTAACTAAGTACATAGTTATGATAAGCAAGTGTTCCTCAACCAAGATTGTGAATTTTATGGCCCCAGGGTCAAGGGTTCTGGTGTGTGTGTGGGGGGGGGGGGCTCTATTGATTATATAGTGAAAATATGTGAATTCCTTGAAAATCTTATTCTCTGCTCCTAGGTATTATATAAACTAACTAAGTGCATAGTTATGATGAGCAAGTGTGCCTCAACCAAAATTGTGAATTTAATGGCCCTATCATCAAGGGTTCTGGTGTTGGGGGGGGGGGGGGGCTCTATTGATTATATAGTGAAATTACATGAATTCTTTGAAAATCTTTTTCTCTGCTCCTAGGTATTAAATAAATTAACTAAGTGCATAGTGATGATGAGCAAGAGTGCCTCAACCAAAATTGTGAATTTTATGGCTCCAGGGTCAAGGGTTATGGTGTTGGGGGGGGGGGGGGGCTCTATTGATCATATGGTGAAAATACATGAATTCTTTGAAAATCTTCTTCTCTGCTCCTAGGTATTAAATAAACTAACTAAGTGCCTAGTTATGATGAGCAAGAGTGCCTCTACAAAAATTGTGAATTTTATGGCCCCGGCGTCAATGGTTCTGGTGGTGGGGGGGGGGGGGCTTTATTGATTATATAGTGAAAATACATGAATTCTTTGAAAATCTTCTTCTCTGCTCCTAGGTATTAAATAAACTAAGTAAGTGCATAGTTATGATGAGCAAGAATGCCTCTTCTAAAATTATGAATTTCATTGCCCCAGGGTCTGGGGTTCTGGTGTTAGGGTGGGGCTCTATTGATTATATAGTGAAAATACATTGTACATTAAATCTTTGAAAATTTTCTTCTCTGTCTCTGGGTATGAAGCAGATGAACTACTTGTATAGTTATGATGAACAAGGGCCCTAATCTTGCAGAATTGTGAATTTCAAGGCCCCAGGGTCAGGGGTGGGGGGGTGGGGGGCTCTACTTATATACTGAAAATGAATTAATTGTTTGAAATCTGGTCCTTTGTATTTATAAAACATTTATTTACTTTTTGATAGGCAATTTTAAGGGTGCCTTTTAAAAATTTGTGCAACCTAGGGTCAGGGGTTTATGTGAGAGTGTTAGGGGCACTACTGATTATTGATTAATATTACTGATTAGTTGGAGTGCATTTTTGTTCCCCTACCCTGCTTATGGGTATTCAGTAACCAAGCTAAGCAACTGCTAAGTTTATTGTTATGATGATCAATGGTGCCCTTTCAAAATTGTGAATGCCATATAGCATCTGGCTTAAAACATGAATCAAATTCAATACACTGTAACTGGAAAGTTGTTGCATAATGCTCAGGTGACCTATAAGGCCCGTGGGCCTCTTGTTTAATTAAGTATTTCTAGCTATTGTACATTTTAAAAGTAATCCAAATTAGCTTTTGATTATTTTATAATACAAGTGATCATTACAAGAATTATTATATGCACATGAAGATTTTAATATCACTTTCTAATTCAGACTGATTTAGAAAAACACAGTCGTTTTGTGTCTCAAACTATTCTGAAATTAACTAATTTGTTTTTATGTAGAAACCAAGTGGTAGGATTCACTAGGTTAACGAATGTGTATTTATATTAAACAAATTGATCATTCCTTGAAAATTCTAGGGTTTGGGGTTTTCAGAAAAAATTATTGAAACTAACTGTTATTAATCTTGTAGTCTGCCAAATTAAACGAATGCAGTCTAACTCAAGCTTACAAAATTAATTTCATACAAATCTTAATGCTTACACAACTAGACACATGAAACGAACATACTATCATTAATTAGTAATTTATTAATAGATTTGCCTCCTCAGATCACCCATTATACTAGTACTGTAGGATGCCCTTATTCAGGACGAATCGCTTACATGCATGTAGAACGCCTTAAAAAATTGCACCCACTTTATCATGCCTTATTTCTGTGGAAGTCATCCATTACACCCATTTTATCATACCTTTTTCAGAACGGACGATATAAATGCATGCATTTGTCCTTCAAGCATTATACTCACTGTATGCTACATGTATCGTATTCAGGACGGACAGTGAGTAAAGTAGCTTTGACTATGCTCTGATCAGCCAATGTAGGCAACTTTGGTAAAGTATGGATAGCCTCTAGACTTGAAGTCTGTCTTTCTTCCTAGCAAGCGCATATAATGGTATGACAAACCATGGTCTCCAAGAATTTTCTCTCGAAGTTATATTGAATAAGAATGGGTTAATTTCTTTATTGAGTTCGCTGAGTTGTATCTCCTTTCACAAGCTTTTGAATCGCTATACACACTTTAGATGAATTCATTAATAAATAAAGGGCTTCTCGTGAAAGGATATCCAAAATCCCGAATAATAACACTAGGCTAGATAGAACAAGTTCATAATCAATGTTTGGACACATAGTGATATTCTTTTTATCTGACATGGGTTATCAAACACCAAGGCGCAAGAGGACGCTAAACAGTAAACATAGAACCAAAATGTTTTCATGGCCTAACATAACATCTTTATAGCAACATGATGTAGAATTGTAGATGATTATAGAAATGATAATTACCGAGCATCGTCGTCTTGCTAAAGTCTTTCTGTCATAAACACGTTGCATATCATTGTTTTGATTGCTTACTTATTTATCTTTGTTTGTATAAAGGTTTATTATATAAATTGTATTTTAAAAGAACTTTGATTTAATTCTACAAGTGGTAATCCAACTTATACTCATAGTTCCTTTTCTAAGGAGGAAATTCTTCAAAATCATAAGTCAGTTTTAATATTTTTTATATCCCAAAGCACCAAAATGATTTTGAACTACCATACATATATTATATTCCGAAACTTCATAAGAACCCTTACAAACAAAGATACATAGCGGGTTCCAGTATATGTTCAACCAATCCTCTTTCTTTACTCCTCGGTAAGATATTACCAGTAGTATTAGTGAAGGAGAAAATTCAAGACTACCGTGCAACAATATATTCAAGAAGTGGTGTAAATTAGATGTGGATACTTAAAAATTCCAAGGAACTTTTGGATCATTTGAAATCAAAATATTTTTCCAAAATCAACAGCATTGAAACTTACGATTTTTCAACTTTATACACTACCATTCCACATGATAAATTAAAGTCAAAGCATTTCGATATCATTGACAGGTGCTTTTTTCAATAAAAATGAAACTCGTAAATTTACTTCCCTTGTCACTGGTCATTTGCAAAATTATTTGGTTAAAAAACATTCTGATTGCACACACAAGTACTCTGAAGTTGACATCAAAAATATGCTTGAGTTTCTGATTGACAATATCTATGTTGTTTTTGGTGACCAGGTTTTCCAACAATATATTGGAATTCCGATGGTTACCAATTGCGCCCAGACCTATTTTTGTATTCATTTGAAGCAGAATTTGTGCAAAATCTTATGCGTGAAAAAAAAAACCACTTGCTGTGGCTTTCAACAATTAACAATTGTAATTTCAATTCTTATGTCAATGCGATATATCCTGGTGAGTTTGAGATAAAAGATACCACAGAGTCTGGCACATCTGTTTCATATTTGAATATTTTAGTTGAAAAAAGACGTTTATCTAACAACCAAGCTCTATGATACATGTAAACGTGATGACTTTAACTTTTCAATCGTCAACTTCCCCTACTTATGTAGCAATATTCCTTCATCACCTGCATACGGAGTTAATGTATCTCAGTTGATTTGATACGCAAGAGCATGCTCTAGCTACGTATGAACATTTTCTAAAACGCGGTTAATTAATATTGACAAAGAAGTTGATGAAACAAGAATAAGAATATCAACAGTCTCGTTTAAAGTCATCATTTCGTAAGTTCTATGGTCGATACAATGACCTTGTCAGCAAATACAATTTATCAATGAGTCAAATGCTGACTGACGTTTTTCATATTAATTGTTATTCCATTATTTATATACTGATTTGACGACGGATTTTTCCGTTATTTCCCGATCATGACAAGGAACACACGGCGGGTGTGACCTGTTGGCAGGGGGATGCTCACTCCTCCATGGCACCTGATCCCACCCAAAATGTCTTGGAGGTCCGTATTTGCTCTGATCCTATTTTGTATTGTTTTATGGACTTTTGATCTTGAATACTGTTCGTTATCTCCATATGTTTCATCAATAACTAAATATGCATAAAAACAACCGTAATTCTGTAGCATATTTGCCATCAATTCAAATTTCAAAGTGTTTCCTTCCTGCATTTACAACCATGAAATAAACCATACTTCACTAAAGCAGGACTGATTCTGACATGTTTGTCGATAAAAGTCATCTCTGATAGTGATTATTTTTATCTAAGCATCTTAAGTGTTCACTAAATTTGTAATTAAGATAGAGAAGTGATGTAACGCTCTTGAACTCTTAAAATGATGCTTAACCTTAACTCACTCTTAAAGGTCCTGGGCAGAGATAATTAATGTCATCTCAAGAAAATCATTTCTCTGTCAATTAAAGTCGGATTATTTAAAAGTGATTAATTTTCAAAACCTGTTTTTGGTATCCAACACTTTCTAAATATGCTTTCATGTGCTTCCATCCGTATGTAGATCTCCGGGTTTTGGTGTATAACTTCACCTCTTGAGGACTGTTAGTTGATTCTATCTCATAACCATTTGTCTGTTAGAAATTATGAACCCCTCTATTAATAATCTTTTGACACTTGGGATTTAACCAAATCAGTCGAATCGAATTGGATCGTCTACACTTCTTTCAATCTTTTTATGGAGTTGTCGGTTGAGACTGTACGTCGAATAATATTTTGTTACCTTATTGCAATTGAATAAGTCATGGACATCAATATTTACAGCAATAAATGGTGTCTGGAAATGGTTCAATGGACAAATTGAAAGATGAGGTGAAGATAACGATCAATTATTGATCTCTCAAAGCAATACAAACAATGCAAATTTCTGAAGAAACATAAAAATGGACCCGAAAAGTTGGACAAGGTCCTTAAGAGGAGTAAGTATCCCCTATTTACCAATCATTTTAACTGTGAGGAGGTGTTGATTACTTCACCATGGCGCCTGATTCCATCCTTAATGTTTTAGAGGTCCAATTTTGCTCTGCGCCTGATTTGTATTGTTTGAATGGACTTTTGAGCTTGAATATTGTTCGTTATCTGCATAGATTTCACATCTGCTGTGTGTCCTATGCACTGATCAGGTAGATAGATCATTCCTTTGTTAAATGCAGTCAAATTAAGTACAAAAACAAAGGTCTACGTAGTAATGAAACAAGTCAGCCAAAATTCGATGCAGTATAAATCTTAAACTGTTTTCATGGAACACAGAAAGATGTGCTTGAATTTTTCATCTGTAATTATTTTCAAACTTCTAACCATTGCAAATAAGACACATGTTTTTAGCTTAAAAATTCAAAATTGACTTCCGTTACTTTTGAAACAATAAAGAAATCTCTGAAAAAATTGATATTTTGCTGAATTTAGATAAAATCTAGTAGTCCAACTCTACTCCCAACTACAAAACTGATTGTTCGTTTTATGATAGAATGTCAAGTAAACACAATTACTTGTAATCGCGCACTTTGTCACAGTTTGAAGTCATTAATGAATCAATATTAGGATGAAAGCAAAAGTTGGGTGTATTTACTTTTTCTTATCATTTTGTTTTGTATTTTTTGGTGTAACGTCCCTTTTGAGATTTTTATAACCCGCTTACAAATTGGAGGGTATATTGTGATCGGGATATCCGTCCGTAATTGTTACGCTTTGGGGTACCCTTCTCTTATCTGCAACTCCTCTTATGCCATTGAATGAAATTCAAAGAGACTGTCACGGATTCTTTGTTAAATAGTGCCGTTGTGCAACTCCTATTTTACTTTTTGATCGGAAACATATATCGGGTTTCCTATCGCAAAACATTGACTCTGCCATTTTCTTCTTTAATATTGAAGGGTTCCCATCTGTTATCCACAACTCATCCTATACCACTAAATAAAATTTGATACTTTCACAGATTCTTTATGACATAATACCATTGTGCACCTCCTTTTTTACTTTTTAATTTGACAACTATTTTGGGTCTCCCAGATCAATGCATGTACTTTAATTTGCTTTCGGGATGATTTTATCATTTAGTTATTTTATTATTTAGTTTAACTTCCATCCACTGAAAGAAGAAAAAATATTGCTTGTACTAGCCAGTGTACCGCCTGCAGAAATAATACGAATGTATACCACATCGCCGGGGTTTAAGACGACAGCAACGACGCTACTTCCAACATGTTCATCTGATATATCTTGACTATTTGTGATTATCTTTCCAAAAGCAGCTGAATTTACTACTAATTCTGTATATACGTAGGAATGATACCACGAAGCAATAGTCCATGAGAATACATAGGAACCTTGGGAAGGTGCAGTAAATATTCCATCATGGTGGTTGTAGCCGGAGCCAACATTTGTCTTAACGTTATCAAACACAAGGACGTGACCTGCACTTGGATTGTTGAGGTTTTTGCTCATGTAAGCGTAAAATGCAACAGTACTTTGGGCACTATTCTCCTGTCCTCCTATTAAAAAAGAACATACATGACTAACAAGCTAAATTAAAGGATCCTGTAACTGTTATAAAAGTTTAAAATCTCATTTCAAATGCAATGATTAATTTTTGAATATTTTACTGTACTTTTTCTAAACATTGTCACGTTCGTTTCCCTAGTTACAATATAGCATTTTAAAGTCTGCATATGCACGACATCTTTCGAATCGTCACGTTCTTTGCGGAATGAAATATATGGAGATAATGATTAGTATTCAAGCTCAAAAGTCTATAATTAACAACATAAAATTGAAACAGTGCCTGGTCAAGGCAGTTCAACTAATCGTAGCTATACAGCAATTTTAATTGAATCTAGATTTATAGGCTCAACCCATCTTCTTTTGTTTGCATCCGTAAGAAGAATGTATTTTTAGCTTTGTGTATTGTATGTAACTTCTAAAAGATGTCTTTGAAACAAATTCAAAACAAACTTTGCTAACCTATTAGCCTTATACTTTTGCTAGACCTCTCTTGTTCTCGTTGCGTTGTTGTCTCAGCATCTCGTTCTTCATAGTTTTCATTCACGTGATTAGTGAAGGCATAATCTGAGTAACGCCTTCCCATTTTATGAACTTCAGAAACGTCTTTGGAGACTTGGACATTCTTCTTCTTCTTCAAAGCTATTAAGTTCTTCTCTAAATAACGCCGGTACAGTCTTTCTCTCTGAATTTGGATTTCCATCGAACGGATTTTTTCCTCTTGCACTTTTAGAATGTCTTTTAACTGGGTTTTTACTTCTTTTTCCACAAGCGCCTTCACATAATCTTCCAAATTGTCTTTTATCCCATGGTTCTCCTCTCTCTTTCTCTCACCTTGGCAGTTACCAAAAACAGCAACGGTTCCAAACAGAATTAGCAGCTTTAAAACTATAATTTCAGAATACATTGCTAGTTCTCCGAGATAGTTAGTTTGAAGTACATGTATACTGTTTGTACTTTAAGAAATGAGGACATTGACACTGATAAGACAATCCCTGAGTTCTGGAGAAATAAATGACTTTTTATTCTAGCAGGATTTTTGTATCTTTGCAAACACAGAATAAATGGGAAGTATGAAAAGATTAAAAACTCAGGAAATCATTAGGTTTTTTTCTCTTATCTATGTTAGAATTTAACATTCCGTCTTTGTTGGATAGAAAGTTTATATACATGTACACATAATTTGAAGACAAACTTTCAAAAAATGAAGAAAAAAAACGTTCAGTCTATGAAACAATTATGTTCTGTAAAAATGGTCATCATCGTCATCTTTTGGTGTGTGCAGGTTTTTTTTAAACAATGATGCACTTGTGAAATTGTTGCAAATTGTACAAATTTTAGCAAAATATACATTAATCTTAACTGAAATATCAAAGAAAATTCGTCTATAATTGAAGTTTGATTTTTCACTTGTTTGTCGAACCTATAGATTTTTTCTGTCTTATTCGTCATATTTTTAAAGATATTTAAACCTTTGAATTTTGCAAGGTTTTTTTTTTCACGAAAATGAGAGACTTGAGGCTTTTTTTATTATTAAGTGTCCATGGTAGAGTACATTGTATGTTAGTAGGATGAAACAAATCAATATGTGAACATTTCACACAATGGACAGCAAAAAAGCTCTGCGATGTAAAGTGAGATCTGACATACAAAGAGTGTAACATGTGCGTTATCTATGTTTGAGTTATGTCTCTTCACATAGAAAAATCTTTGCTCTCTTCACTTTGTTTTACAGTTCATGAAGTTGCTTAGGCTCATTTTTCATGAAGAGCTTTCACATTAGTACTTCTTTCTTAAATTTATAGGCATGATTTGCTTGGAGAATCAGATCATACTTAACAAACCGATATCTTAATTAAACCGTTTGTTGATATATTAGAATGAGCTTAAATTGATCAGGTGAACAAGACCACTATTTTAAGTATTTTTATATATATTCTGTTTGATATACTCGATAAAAGCCAATCAAAATCTCGACGTCAATTTTCAGAAAATTAAAATGAAAAATCCGAATCCTTTATCCAAGTCTTGGGGACTTTATTTCTCTCTTAATGCTGATAATAGCTGCTGGAAGTTCTGAGAACCAGGATTTTGTAGGGGGTAACTCCATCAGTCGTCAATTAGCTTCAGATTTTTTTTTCTTAATTCCAAAATCCTTTTCATCATTTATCATATAGAGTACATGTATTGGCTAAAAGTAAGAGAAGATGATTGAGACAGTGAAAATTTAAATGGCAGGGGATCGATTCGAACCATTTATAACGATAAACGTATTTCAAGTTCTATTTGACTGTGTATTTTTCCATTTTTTTAAATAGAGCAAAAATTATCTTTTTTGTATAATTTGCCGTAAAAAAAAATAAATTAAAAATCATTAAATCGTAGAAATATAATATGAGCTTAGATGAATTTAAACTATAAGGAATGACTTTTTCTAGAATCAATGGCATAACTTTTTGTAAAACAAATCCGTTAATTATCTCAAAATGAAATAAAAAATCACCAGACATTTGAACATCCATGTAACAGCCTTGCTAATAGAATCCTGTGATGTGGTAAATTAGATCATGGTTTATCACAGAGTTGTGATACCAAATGAAATCTTCTGTGAACACTGACTTAAAGTTTTTATGTACAAAAAAGTCAATGTATTTTATGTGTTTTTCGGCAATAAACTGAAACTGTTAAAAAATGTCCTCAGTGGGCCAGCAAATAATTAACTGTATAAAAAAAAATTAAAGAGAAAATTTACTCTTCTGCATACATATACCTGTGCAATAAGCAAAGAAACACAATTGTTATAATAATTCCATAGCTCAAATGAATATACATGTTTCAAATTCGAACAATTATTAAAAATCAGGTAATAAAATCTGAAATTTGTTTCATTTTTGGATACTTTACTAGAAAAGACGTTAATGGCAACATAACAGCAAAGCTTTGTGATAAACGTGATGGTTTTAACTTTTCAATTTTTTAATCGTCAACCTTCCTTACTTATGCAACATATACATCTACCTTTATCACCTGCACATACAAGGTTTATATCTCTCAGTTGATTCGATACGCAAAAGCATGTTCTACGTATGAACAATGTCTTAAACGAGGTGAATCACTGAAAAACAAGTTAATGAAACAAGAATACGAACAGTCTTGTTTTAAGTCATCATTTTGTTAGTGCTTAGGTCGATACCATGAACTTGTCAACTGATACAATTTATCATTAAGTCAAATGCTGACTAACGTTTTTCATACTTATTGTTAGACATTTTTTTACTCAGAAATTTGTCTATAGAATCTTGTTATTTCCCGATAAAGACAAGGAGCACACGGAGTTTGTGATCAATCGGCAGGAGACGCTCACTCCTCCATGGCACATGATCCCACCTCTATGTTCTAGAGGTCCTTGTTAGCTCTGCTCTAACTTGATTTGTTTTGTTTGAAAGGACTTCTAAGTTTTACAGTCTGTTAGTTATTATCTCCATACGTTTCATTTAACTGTTTAAACATTTAATGGAACATAACTTTTTTGAAAACAAATCTTAAATTGATTGATTAGTGTTTCACGACAAGTCGGCAGTATTTCAGATATATATTGTACATACGAATCTTCTATATATAAGGTAAAAGGGTTTCTAAAGGACACTGCCAATCGTATTTAAAAAGAGAGGTTTTCTAGGAACTATAAAATCCCCAATTACCCCAAGAATGAAATTTCCAAATCCTTTTTGCACATCTACAGTAGAACATCAATTATATTCTAAAAGATGAAAACACCTCATGGATGTAGTATCTTGGCAGTACAAACACTGATTTTACATACCAAGGAAATATAACTTAAGCAAACCAATACTCTTTGTACAGAAAAATGATGGTCATTGGCCTCATGCTTCTGATAGACAAATGAATGTAGAATTGTATGACTTCTAAACAGTTTGTAAATTGCGATGCTTCCGCTGTGCCAACATCCTGAGATGTCTACTGGTTCTGATAAATGCTAAGAATCATTTCAATGATAACAAAATATGGCCCTACTTTCTTATACACTATCATTGCAGTGCTGATATTTTGTTTGGAGGGCATAAATAAAAACAAGACATGGTATGATGGATCTAAAGGAGTTTGGAGATAGGACGAATAAATATTTACAGAATTGATTATATAAACATTCACTGTACCCTTAATGAGTACATTTCGTTGTAGAGCGGATCAATGATTTTCAACTCTTTGAAGTAACAGCTAGTTTTTTTATGCCAAAATGAAATAGGAAGTTAACGAACTGTTTTCAGGTTCAAAGTATATTTAAACAATGCGAATAAGCAGAGCAAACCTGAACCTCCAAAAACATCAGTTGTAAGACCAGGTGCCTATAAAGCAGTAAGCATCCCTGTTGACCAGTCATTCCCAGCGCCTTGTTATAAAATGTAGAATTTTTATGTGTACTACTTGAATATGCAGCCCAAAACTACAGGTGGCAGGCCTCATGTTATATTCTGCTGAATATGAAGCAGAATTATTCAATTTATTCAATCATTTTACATTCATATGATGCAGAATTTGTTCAAAATCTTAAACGTAAAAATAACACTTGCTGTGGCCTTCAACTCAACATTTAGATATATCGATGACGTAATGTCAATTAACAATTGTTATTTCCATTCTTATGTCGATACGATATATCACAGTGAGCTTGAAATAAAAGATATCACTGAGCCTGACATATCTGATTCATATTATACGTATATTTTGGTTATTTGACTTGAAAAAGACGTTAATGTTAATCTAACAACCAAGCTCTATGATAAGCTTGATGACTTGAACTTTTCGATCGTCAACTTCCCTTACTTATACAACAATATCTTCATCACCTGCATACGGAGTTTATATATACCTCAGTTGATTCGATACGAAAGAACATGCTCTACTATGTACAATTTCTAAAACAGGTAAATTATTGTAAGATACAATGACATCGTCAGCGAATACAATTTATCATTGAGTCAAACGCTGACTGGCGTTTTTCATACTAATTGTTAGTCCATTATTTACACACTGAATTGACCACGGATATTTCCGATTGTGGACTTTTTTGAGCTTGAATGCTGTTCGTTATCTTCCTATATTTTATGAAAGAAGAAGTTTCCTGCTGTGGACCTCAATTCAAGGTTAAAATATATCGACTTCTTTTTGTCAATTTTCACTTCTTTTGATTTAATGTATCCTTTTGAACTCCAAATAAAAAAGATGCCACAGAAACTCACACATCATTATCTTCTCTTATTCATGTAGAAATATGACATTAGCAACTGCATATAAAGTTTATGTCTCTCAGCTGATTGCTACACAAGAGCAGGCTTTACATGTACACTGTATGTATGAACAATTTCTAAAACGAGGCAAGCTATTATAGCTTTTGAAAAATAAGTTGATGAAACAAAAATATCAGAGGTCTCATTTAAAGTCATCATTTTGCATATCCTATGGCTGATGCATTTTGCAAATTCTATGCTAGACACAACGACTTGTGAGCAAATACAACGTATCCTCTATCTAGTCGAATGTTGACTGACGTTTTTCATAGAAATTGTTAGGATATTATTTTCACACTTCATTGGCTATTGATAAATATTTCCGTTTGCCCGATAATGGCAAGGAGTACACAGCCTTGAAATCGATAGGGGATACTTGTTCTTCATGGCACCTGATCCCAGCTCTCTTGTTTAAAAGGTACCAGTTTGATTATACTGTGTGTTATCAGCATATTTCCATATTTCGTGAAAGACTATAAGTCTATTGTTGCTTATGGGACTATAAAAAAAATTGTTGAAAACTTTGAATTTAAGGGCGTTATAAGGTAGTCTGTCCTTTTCAGTCTACTACTGAAAACGCATTAAATAAATGAAGAAAAGAATTTTTTAAAGAAATCGTCAACATTAATTCTACGTATATCTATACATGTAACAGGTGCAAGGAACTTCTGTCAAAGTTTTCTTTTGGAAGGCCATTACGATAAATAGATGATCAAGTTTAAAGTAAACGAGATTCCACTTGACATTTTCATATCCTCGGCCCATTAAAGAGTCTGGGGCAGGGAAATTAACTCCACGCACGAGATTTAGCAGTAAAACACACAAATCCTGATAGGATTGTAAGATTAACGATCTTCACGCTGCACTGAACCTTTAACAAGTTATACCTGTTTGTGCAAAGGTAAAAAGCTTTGATGTTTTCGCCGCCGTTGAAAAATGAGACGAATAGCAAATGCAACATCGGTGAATTTCAAGACCTGTGTTAAAATATAGTTGCAATTTTTCTTCAATGAAAAAGAAATTTTCGAACCGTTGGTGTTAGTACGAAAAGTTTACTTCATCTTGAAATCTAGCCGAAGGTTAAAGTTAATCATCTCAAATTAATCTCCTTAGTTAAAAAAAATTAACATGTCTTATCTAGTCTGTAAATTGCATCAAAATGACATTCAACATCATAGAATTTCTTTCGAGCAGGAATGCATTTTCGTTAAAAATGAATGTCTAAAATAAACCCTTAGTTTACACAGAGTAATGATGAAATTACGATGTAGTGCAGGCCAATTTAACTTCAGATAAGATTTAGGTAGATACGGAAGCTAGATCTGAAAGTAGGTAGTTTGCCGTTACGGTAACCTTTGAACTTAGCAAAAATCTACACAGTGTACAGTGGTATTGCGTTACTCATATTTTAACCCGAGTGAGTCGGCTGAGGACTTTATTTGTTTAAACGGACGTCGATTATACTTTTTTAGTTTTAAGTCATGAAATTGTCTCAAGCTGTTGGATAAGGATTTTTAAAATTGAATTCAACAAAACGAACTTGTTGCAGTTAAGGTGGATGTATTCAAATCAATTTCCTCTTGTCGGTTGAAATGAAGTAGGGCACCAAAAGGATCCTCATTCCGAGATAATTTCTTTTATTGTTCATATCACGGACAAAACGAGGTGTTATTATTTAATTTTTGGATATAATGAAGAACATGGGATATTCCTACTCTTGTGTCTTAATAGTGACATTTTTAACTGTTGTGAAAGCAACTTATTACAAAACACAACTTCAGAATTTACGAACTAGACCAGTATATTATCCTTACAGAGCGTTTTCAACAAACAGGTAATGTTTATCATTAAATTTTAATTGATATGACAATTACATGTGATATACTAATCTTGTTCTTTTTATTCGTTTTTTAATAATAAAAATATAAATTTAAACTGAGCACCATTCATATTTTTTTTCGCACTGTGTGAGCTTATCGCAAAAAACTGCGAGTCTGAGATTCTGAAGCTTATTTGTTTATATCAGGCGGTTTTTGACCCACCTGATGTGTGCTTGTTATAAATTCGAGGATTCCTATCGCTCAATTTGAATTTTATAGATTTACTGTGTGAAAAGCAAGAAAGCCAATATTGCTTATCGTTTAATTAAACAAAATTAGCTTAGCGAATCTGGTCTTAAGAATAGATAAATTAAGCATGTCGAATGAAACCCAGTCTCTTATCTCAAGCTAAAACATTTTTATTGCCCTAAATCCTTAAGGAATTCCTTATCTTCACAAAGAATTGTTATATTCTCTTTCTTACGTAACCGAACTTCCAATCATGTTTTGTACGTTTGCAAACTCTTATTTCAAATTTATTAAATCATACAAAAATCCATTAATATTTCATGCAGAAATCTGATAATTCATAAATTGATTCAGTTTAACCTAATATGTATACTTTGAATTAGATGCAACCCGAAACATTTGTAGAACAAATGTTAACAACTAAAATGTCATTCATAATCCACCCTTTGAAGTTGCTGTACAATTTTGAATTGTGTTGTCTTTGTTCTAAAATGTTATCGTATTTCCATAAACGTCTCAGTGATATGTCTTTTAAACCTGAAGTAAGCAGTTTTCTTCTATTTGCGATGTGGACCTTTTATTTCGTTGTATTATCGATATCGTGTGATTCCAACATTAAGGGTGATCAAATTGTAATTATGAAAAGACAGTCTTCTTAATTGATATCTCATCCTTTTAAAAAACCGAAATCCTGCACGTGTCGTCCCTCTACTTGAAATGGTAGCCTAAAACAGAGTTTTAGCTGGTACCATCGGGTATATAGCGGTTTTATGATGCTTCTAAGGAATTTTACAGGTGATCAGGAAGCTTCAAAGAAAATCGTCAAGGAATCATTGACCTAGTGCCGAACATTAACCAATTTGTGCGCCATTGACGAAAAATTGTGCAAGTCTTTTCTGTTCCAGCAGACAACACAAACAAAGCGCGTAATTGAACATGAACAAGCACTCAAGGGCTGCTGAATTTAATTTGGAACACATATTGCAGGAATTATATATATATAAATTTCCAATTTTCTCTAAAGAGCCCTATGTTTACTCTATCCTGTTATGTTTTCTTGCAGACTTAAATTTTTCCCGCAAATTTTCTCTGTCTGTCGGTTTTTATTCGGTTTTGATGTTAAGGTTTATATTTAGCTGTACTGAATTCTTGACGGAAATCTGATTTTTGCTGAGGTAGACAAAGGATAGATAATCAAAGAATCTTTCGCCTTTAGGATATATTATTATGTAGTGTATCTAGGAAACAGAAAGTAAAAACACACATCGTGCTGAGAACTCATTTCCGATAACACTGCAATAGAAAAGCAGAGTTCATTACTCACATTCTTCGGTTTCTATAACAACGATAAATCATTCAAAATGCTTCACACGCTGTAATTTTTCAAATGAATTCTAATTAACCTTTTCACCACTTTTTACTCCTACAAATTTCTGAAGAAGCAGCTTTTACTTTAACATTTTCGAACTCTCTTTAATTGTTTGAGTGTTTCTGTCTGTTTTTAGAACGAGGTCCACTTTTGAGCCGTAAATTCGATTTCTGGAAGATTTCAATTAAATATAAAACCGATGAATCACGCGCTCTTCAGAATCATTTGGAGGGCAATTTTGTGCTACATGTGTTCAAGCTCAGAAAAACTTCAACACTTTATCAAAGCCTTGTTCGGTGATAGCAATGGTATATATAAAGCAAGTTTCTTTCTTATACGTGAACACGGTTCTTGTATAGCTAATTTTAAGTTTAGTTCACCTTTGTTTTAATCTTAATACTACTAAAATGGCCAGAGCACTTGAAACGACCCACTAATGCTTCCACCAAGATTTTTGTCGTATTTGTTAAACAATGAACAAATTGTGGAATGGGAAATATATTACAATAAACAATGTCCACAGTAGACCAATATAAATAAAATTTTAGTACTTTATAAAGTACACTAGTTGATTTCAAGTACAATTTACAATTAACAACATATATCGTAATAAAGTTTCCCACGAATATTTCTTCTTGTACAAAAAAAAAAAACATAATTAATTAACATAATTTGTTGCAATTTTTTTATTGATAATGTTTCTTTCAGCAACAGTAATTCTATCAGCAGTAACAGTAACTACTGCAGTAAATCTATTGTCACATATCAATCCAAATGGTGTTGGGACCAGTAAGTATGGCCGCTTGGTTTCCCCCATTGTCAAGGCAACTGCGCAATCTTATGCTTTCTTTGTATAGACAGATGACGTCATTTCCTATGACGATGGGCATGGCTATTATACTCACGAAACGAACCCTTTCTTATCATCCTCTAAACAAGATTAATGAAGCATGATATTTATTTTAATTAAACTTCCTCGACTTTGCAGTATCTTTGCTGAATAGAATGTTGGGTCTTATGAAAATAGACATCAGATGAGCAAATAAATATGACTTCATTGTTGTTTATTTCGCAAAAAGAATAGATTTAGATAGGTATTTGAGATAAAATAACTCAATGTAAATGAATGTTGTGAAATTCATAGAAATATAAAAATCTATTAATTAGCATTCGATGTAGATTGGATTATGAATGATCGCATGGTTTGACATTTTTCATGATCAGTTTTTGCTTATATAATTATGATTATAACTATTTTGACAATTTTAAAAATATGGCGTTTGTGTTTCGATTACTTCATGATCAAAAAATCTCTCTTAAGGATTTTGTAAACTAAATATTCATGTATGGTTTATTTTGTAAACACAGATTACAACGTCAATGGGTACTCAAGAGACAACCTATAACACAAACAGTTAAAGAATGTTGTCCGGGATATGAGGGCAGAAATTGTGAAAAACGCAAGTATTCATTATTAATTTGAAAACAAAAACTGCAGAAAAAATTTGGTACAGTATTTTATGATTTCAGAATTAAATTTAACGTTTTCAATGAATATGCATGAAGCACATATAATCTATATAGATCTACGAGCTTCAATAGCAAAAAATAACAAAACAAAAAAAATACTAGTAATAACCTGTTTTATGTTAAAACTTTACTGGCAGACCAAGGCAACATAGCTGCTATGTTTATTTCCAAAATTCATAACAGAAGACATGTTAAGTGTAAAAATCTTGTCATTTATTTAAATGACGAAAAATGAAATCCATTTATAAAAACAATTACCAAAGAATTTGGCTGGTAGACATACCAGAATCATGGAAAGCTTGACCAGAAATGCAGTTCAATAAATGATTACAAAACAGTGGTCTCCCAGCCACAATATTGTTACAACGTACAGATGTGATAATGCGGTAAAATACAACATCAAACTTTATTGGACACAAAAGTGGTGCATAAAAAGTGCCATCAACCCAACGGGTTGAAGCACCACTCAAGATGTTGCCTTGGTAAAACCTCACATATGAAATAAAATGTTAAATTGTTAAAAACAAATGGTTGGTATTAAGCTACATGTAATGAACATCGTGCACATACAAACAGATTATTTACTCAAAACGTTCATGGGCAAAATTCGATCATATGCTTTTTTGTTCACAAAAATTTCGCGGCAGCACTCCGAGTAAACAAGAAGTATGTAAATAGGATGTCTTGCGCGGCAATCTGATTGGCTGAAAACAGCTAAGGCCTTGACAAAATTTATGGACTCGGTAAAACTTGGTCACTTGAAGAACCGGGTTTACAAATTAAGGTTTTGTAAAATAACAAAAAGATAAACACATTGACATCCACAAAAATACATACATGAAATTTTTAACATAAATCGCTTTATTTGAAAATAAACCTTACTTTTTAAAATCGTTTTTCATGTGTTTCGTTTTTTATATGAACAGATTTAAGAAATTTTCTCCCAGTAAATTGAAAATATATTTTATTTTCAGTTTGTTTTACATGTGATCAGTATCACAAATTAACCAAACAAGTATCAGTGTTAGAACGAGAAATACGAAATCGAGGCAACACAACTGTAAGTTTTAGTTTGTCCATGAATAAAATCGTATTTTTTTAATACAACTTACATGCACATTTATGTTTTATGCATCAAAATTCATTAATTTTTTTTACTTGTAGACTATAATAACTGGAAGAGGAGAAAAAGGTGAGCGTGGATTAACAGGTCCTCCCGGACCACGTGGTCCACAAGGTGAACCAGGATTGGTTGGATTACCGGGTCAAAAAGGTGACCCTGGGGTAGCAGGTCTGTATTGAATACGTACTTAAATCACACGGTTAGGGTGTTAAGAAAAGAAATCTTTCACCTAAAAGCTATATTTTTCAAAGCCTCAGAGTAACAAATTGCGCTTGAAAGCAGGATGAGAGAAAAGACCATCAAATGATAACTGCAATATATTTACTGGTAGATTGTATTTCTATAAAATTGGAAAAGGACAAAATCACACCCTTATAATTAGAGCAATATACGGTGAACACTTTCTCTGTAAGAAGATTTTTATCGGGTTTTCAATGTCCCTTTATTTGTAAAACCGAAAAAAGTATCATGCATTAATTGACTTTGTTATTAAATCAATTTTACTGTAGGGACGTAATTCAAACTAACTGAACATAATAATGAGTGCGTTATCATTATCTAATGCCCTGTTCACACGGAGAGTTTAATTCGCAGTAAATTAATGCGAAGTAAACTAATTCGAATCAAACTAATACGAATTAAATTGCGTTCACACGACAGCTAATGCGAAGTAAAGTAATTCGAATTAAAATTTTACTTCTGCAGCCCGGCGTCAGCACGGCTATTATGACGTCATTTGCAAATCACGTCACCTTATGCAGAAGCAGATCCATTTGACATAATGGCAAAGTGTCTGTATACACATTTTAATGATTAACCAAATTCTCTTTAGTTTTTCACTCAAAAATAGCACAAGTACTTATAGCTGACCACCGACAAGTGGCATCTGACTAAATTTTGCCATTACGCATGCGTCAGAATTTAATTCGAATTAGCTTCGCTTAGCGTTCACACGCAGTAAACTAATTCGAATTAAACTAATTCGCATTAAATTCTCCGTGTGAACGCTAAGCGAAGCTAATTCGCAGTAACTCTACGTTTAATTCGAATTAAACTCTCCGTGTGAACAGGGCATTAAATTCATTCGTCAGATGACGATGTCGAATTTATACTAAGCCTGAATACACGAGAGAATTTGCAGTTTTTGTAGCACTGTATCTTTCAATCAAGTTGCAAAAAAACAGCCCACCTGGCAGGTGTTGAAAAGTGCCCATTCTGGTGGTGGTCCCGCAATCATTTCATTTTATTTTATGCATTGCAATATGTGGTCTGGCAAATTGCATAACGATGGCTCCTGAAATATTTTTTAAAAGTTAATTAAGAAATAAAACACTTTATCTTATCGTGTATATTTCAGGTCCACCGGGATTTACAGGTGAAAGAGGAAATGACGGATTACCAGGAGAACCAGGGAGACCTGGAAGAAAAGGAGACCCCGGCCCGATGGGTGCCAGCGGTCCCCCGGGACTGCCAGGTTTGGATGGTACAAGGGGCCCTCCAGGGGTGCCAGGTGAAAAAGGTGCCAAGGGGGACCCTGCTGGTGATGGAATTACTGGTGTGTTTTAATTTTTTTTATTTGAAAATACAGTCTTAATCTACCATAAAAACAAAAAAAATGGTCTTTTTTCATTTTCGATAAAGATATTCATCATTTAGTTAATTTTCTTATTGCATTTACGTTTTTGTGTTTTTTTAATGATCCTGATGTTTTAGTATCAGTAAATGAAATTTGTGGTTGAATTTCTTGCATATTTGAGATTTTTATATCAGTTTCGTTCTTTTTTTTTTCTTTTCAAATTTTGTATAGTTACGCTTTATTCTGATATATAAAGCATCATTTACCAGTAGCAAATTAAATTCTTACTACTCATTTCCTTAATTTTTACTTTTTTCAGTTGATCAATATACGTTCCTAGTAGAAAAAATTGATGTAAGTAAACTTAAAACATATTTCAAGTGGTTGTTTTCAATACATCTTGAATCAGCTAAAACCTAAGAAGGGTATATCAGGGTATAATTTTTTTATTTAATTTTTATATCATAAACATATTCCTTATAATTCAGCCTTCTCATTTAAGAATTTAGAAAACAAGAATGGATTACCCGGTAGAGACGGTCCCCCGGGTCCGCCTGGACCCCCGGGGCCTGAGGGGTTACAAGGCAGACCGGGAACCCCTGGAGTGAAAGGAGAACCAGGGGACATAGGATTACCCGGAGAAAGAGGCCCACAGGGTAATAGGCTAAAAGTAATCAACGGACTAAATTATTAACTACATGTACTAATGCCATTTGAAATTGTTCTTCATGATGCCACGGTGAGTTCATTTTTGTAGGGGCTGATGGACTTCCCGGAACACCTGGAAGAAATGGACAACCTGGTCCAAAAGGCGAGCGAGGGGACTCAGGATTGCCTGGTGCCCCAGGACCCATGGGTCCCGCAGGAAAAGCAGGACTTACCGGTGAACCCGGCCGTCCCGGTAACCCAGGATTACCCGGTCCCCCGGGCGAGAAAGGGGAGATTTCACAATTTCCTATTTCAGGTTTGTTAACAGTTTTTATGATCTGAGAATTAAAACTGTTGTATCTGAAAAGGAGAGAGAACACAATTCAACTGTATTGGTTTTACCTGCAAACAATGTTTTTTTTTCTAGAATTGTAATTTGTCATGGAGTTAGACAACTGCAAACTGCAAATCGATGCAATTGAGTAATAATTTATAATACTTGGCTACATGTATGTATTACTTACTAATCTGTGTACACAAAGTCGACATATACAACCATTTTATATTTGTTCAGATTTTGTTTTTGGCGATTGCTTCCCTTCAGTTGCCAAAACAATACCATGATTCAAAATGGCGTCAATTTTTAAAACAACTTCCAACTACACTATACATAGACATTAATTTTATGGATTGATGTACAATTATGGATATTTTTTCTTCAGTTGCTGAATATAAACTTTTGGTAAACCGCGTTGAGGTAAGCGATTTTATGAGTGATAATACATGTAAAAAGCAGCACCTCTTTGAATAACTCAGGTTGAAACAACTATTTACTCCGATAATATATAGAGCTCAAGATAATTGTAATTTTTGTATTTTTTTAACAGAAGTTGTAGATTCAAATGAGACAAAGTAGTTGCTTATAATATACAGTGAAACTATCCCTATATACATGTATTTTGTGTACATGAATAAAAGATCCCTTACATAAAGAAAAAATACGGAAATTATCGAACAATTCTTTGTTTCTTCTATGCTACATTTTCCCCCTCGATTTTCAGGAACTAGAGAAAACAGTAGCAATATGTTGTGCTCCATCAACTACGCCTTTAATTACTACAACACAATTTCGTAAGTATAAACTACCCAAATCTGATTAAAAGTGCAGAGCTTTGCGCTATGTAGAGATCTGAGCTTTGCGCTAATGTAGAGATCTGTATTTTAATCAGATTGGAACTACCCCACACCATTACCTACAGACCTTTGTTAATTCTGAAGTAAATATTTTGAAACACTCATTTTCAAATTGATGCTTTAACTATTAAATCCATTCATCGATGGTTTACAAGACATTGTCTATATGTTATGATATCTTAATTTTTAACAATAAAGAATACACTTGTAGTTTATTTGTAATAATGTCTTTGAAAGCATTTGAAAAATAATTTTTCTTAAAGGCTTGTTTTAAATTACATGAAGGAAAGTTCTTGCCACCATTTTAATAATTAAAAAAGTGAGTATTTACCTCTTACAGAGTGTGCAGCAGACCAGCATCTATGTGGAGGCACTAATCCTAGATGTATTCCCTCGCAATTTGTATGTGACGGTCTGGCCGATTGTGACGACCAGTCAGACGAATCGCCAGATCTCTGTGGTCAGTTTTTTCACCTTAAATTTTAAAAATAAATAAATTCGTGACTGACGAAAATGTGTTTATGGAGTTCGAAATATAGCCGTCAAAACTTTAAACATAACGACGTTACAAAAAAGATCAACCGTGTCTGTTCATAGATTTATATATGCAATGATAAACTGCTAGAAAAATTGGCTGAAAATTTTTTTTGAATTGTTATACTAAAGAAGCTTCGAGCTTCAGTCATAAAAAGCCATGTTCCTTGACAATTGAAACGTTAGGAAAAAAAAATACAAAGTATCACATAGGTGGCATACACTGTAGATTTTGCGCAGTGATCAATGTAGGGCTACATGACGTCATTCTCTAAATTCTAACATTGAATTTTCTATAAACGTGTTGCTCCGAAGTGCTTGTTCTACGTCTTTCACTACGTAAACGTTATGATTTTTTTTAAAAAAATGCAATATGTCCATTTCAGGTAAAACTCGACCGACTTGTCCAGAAGGATTGTTTGCTTGTAACAACGGTCAATGCGTAAGATCAGACGCCAAATGTAACGGTACACCGGAATGTGCAGATCGTAGTGACGAAGCCGACTGCGGTAAGGAAGACAAATACTTACATGTGTGCAAAAAAAAGACTTTGTTGACGTTTTTCTTCAAGTACTAAGGCAGCTTATTCTCAATAACTAAGTAAATTCAATTTCGTGAAGAAGTATTTCGTCACATAAATGCTGGCATTGCAGTTTTATTTGAAAGCAGACACACCAAAGCTGCATTCATTTGGCCAGATAATTCATTCGCAACTCGTTTATCCTTTTTCACTTTCATTGATTGATTTCATTTCAAAGGTTTTTTTTTTATTTATTCAAGTGAAGCTTTGCTTAGACACTCAACTGAATTTAAAATTATTCCATATTTCAGATGATGACATTGAAATAAGTGGGGATAATGTAAACAGAGGTGACATACCTAAAAAATAATCCACGAAGGTTTATCACTTCACCTTGCCGCACTCCACGATTGTTGTTTCTGAGTGAAAGTTCTGCACAACACTGCCAACTATGGAGATATATTGACACTTTTTGTTGATTTTTTTTTACAACACCTTAATTTAATTACTTTATGTATACATATATATTTGACTGTGTTAAAACTAGTTTATTTGTAATATATTACTGGATTTTTAACAGGAATATTTTTTACTTTATGTAATTTAAGAATTTTTAAGAAAATATTATATTTATAAATTAATTACAATAAAATTGTAATAGTTCTAATATATTTTAACAATTTATCATGTGTCAACATGTCCAAGGGGTGTACAAGGAAAGCTTGAGGAAAGTTGAAATCCATTGCAAAAGAAGTATATGTACATGATCATCATGTTCAATTTCCATCATTTGATCACACAAGTTCTACCTCCATAGTTGGTAATTTCACTTCACTTGGTGCATGATTTCATACTTTTTCTTCAATTTTTTGCAAAGTTACATATGTGTATTTAATCTAAATTAAAATATACGAGGGTTGTTCGAAAATTTTTGAGATATTGTGAATATTTTGCTTTCTAATAAACGTATTTCGGTGAATTTTTGCATATACGTTTGACATACACTAAAAATTAATAAAAGCAAAAAATATATTACAAATATTAAATATTTTCTGTACAATGATATATAAATGCGTCAATAGTAGAGGTACCCGGAACAGTCACAAAATCAGATATTGAAAATATGTAACATCAACGTTCTAACTCTTCGTGGACCTATAATAAGAGCGAAAATTACTCAGTTTATGTGTATAATTTTTCAATTTCAAATTCATGTTGTGCAACTTTGTTACAATTTTGATCAGAAATACGGAGATCATAAAAAAATTAAGTGCGGGAGAGAAATCTGCTGAGAACGAAAAAATGGATTTTGACGTCAAGAGCGGAGCAGCCAGCAAACCTTTAATTTTGTAATATGCTTTGTAAAACACTTTTCCAGACTAAACGACCTGCTAAAACAATAACAACGAGAAAAAATATTGTGATAGGGTTTGTTATTTCATTGGTATATTACATTTTTTTTACAATTAGTTTATCCAGAGTAAAACCAAAAGCTCCGGACGACCATCAGTTATTAATATCTTTACGGTATTGATATCGTTGACCCGCGTTGCATAAATCGGCACTGCATGATTCTAAGTCATCCTTTGCCACAAATGAAAATTTTACATTGGGGTAGCAGTAGTATATATTTAAAAAAAATATTTTAAGAAAAGAGAATGATTTTTGTAATGTTATACATGTAATAACAAACTTTAAGAAGGAAATATGAAACTATCGTTTTACATGAGAAACCATCTCTGGCTGACGTGACGTTAAATGACGTAGCGTTGCTGCTCCGGGTCGATAGAAATATGCATGTTTATCATCTCACCAAAACTTTTATTATTATCATGGGAATTAAAAATTTTGCGGAAGTGTTTTATTCGTTCTTTCTAAAATGTTGATGAATTTTCATGAAATGATCTCCGTCCTTTATGGAGTAAATGTAATTGTCTCAATAATTTCCGAACAGCCCTCGTATGTCCAGATTGCATGAATTGAATCTGATAGCTCTGTGAAATATAAGAAGATAGATATGTTTGTTTTAAACTTTTAGACTCTTTTAATAGATATTTCCCATACTAGTGAGGTATGTTGCCTCTGATTTCTCTTTCTAAAACCACGTATATTTTTGAGAACACCTTTAGTATACAAAAAATGAAAACGAATCATCAGAACTGGTACATGTTTACATGTTCAATTATGGTATATTTAGTTACTCATGAAATTTAATACAATGAACCATATAGCTAAATATACCTCTGATAATTACGTTTATGTAGAGGGGCACTTAAAATTTTGCAAAACCGTCTATAAATTTAATGTTAAAAAATCAAAACAGAAGGAATGGATTGTTTTTTCCATTAAAATTGTATTTTTATTTCCATCTATGTACAATTTATTTGTCTGTGTTAACCGTGACGTTATGATTTATGAATTATTTTCAAATTGTCAGTTTAGCAAAAGAATGGATATATTTGAAGAGTACATGTATATAATTTACCATAAAATCTTGTTATATTTTCATGTCTTATAAAAAATGATTGTTTAAAACTACTTTTACCCTACCGCGTGCATAAATCACTCCAATCTGGGCACCATTACTTCAAAATTTAAATGATCAAAAGATGCATGGCGACAGTGAACAGTATAAGAATTTTAAAGTACGCTGAATTTTTTGTGCAAACAGTTTGTCACATGCATTCTGAAAAATACATATACAAGTGTTCGTAAGGTAACATGGAAAATTGTTCGCCTGAGAAAACCGTTGTTGAACTTGGCTCTGCCTGGGTTAAAAATGGCTTTCGCAGTGGTAACAATTTTACATGTAAAACCATTTGATGATTTAATTTTTTAGTATTCCGAATTCTTAGCTAATATCTTATTCACAATAATATTTATGCCTACTGTCATCTGTAATTATTTATAGTTAATATTAATACCGATGAAATGCTAATAAACCTATATGTACATGTAAATGTGTGAAATTATTTTGTGAATCAAAGAAATATATGCTAACGAAACACTGCACTGTACACTGTCGATAACATTAATACGAAATTCTATTTTGAACAGAATCGTTTGTGCATCCTGCGCATTACAAGTACAAGTATAAAGGCAGCCACCTCGAACAATAATGAACAGAAATGCAATTTCTTTGATTATCTGTAAGAGCATTTTGAATGCATTTTTTTTTAAATGAATACATTAATCTAAAAGCAGAATAACACAACCAATAGGCTCGACTGTTTATGAAATGAATGGATAATAAATACATGTACAAGTACTCGCCTTCCAGAAATATTTCCGGAAAATTCATTGGTGTTTGAAGTTATTGGAAAGGAAGTCACAAAGACAGGAGAAGATGCTGATGCGCCTGCGCCAAAAATAAATAAAACAGAATTTGGCTTAATTGGACAACGATTTGAATTGAAGGAAAAGGAAGGAAGTATATCGGGGTCCGTATCCAACAACGAAAATTTAAAAGAGACTACGAACAGAGACAGTCTTGTTGAATTACTGCTCGATATGCCTCCGCCTCCTCCATTGCCTTCTAGAGGAGAATTACGAGACCGGTTATTGGCGCATGTGCAAAATTTTTCAGAGTGTCCTGAATGTAGAAACTTGGCTTTAGAGTTTTATCGCAACAATAGTATGAACACAAAGGAAGAAGAACCCCAACTAGGAGTCAATCGTTTGCAGTCTGATAGGATTGAACCAAAGCAATTCGTTATTGAAAACTCAGGGGTCGGAAATGCAGGGACCATGTTTATTATTCTTACCCTTTTGTTCTTTCAATTTGTTATAACAAAATATTGCTGAGTCATATGGTTTGAAACCTTTTTTTTAATTATTATTTTCTGTTTTGAATTATTGTCTATAAATGTACATGTATTATATAAGAAAATTAAAACGGAGAAAGACAGTCATCTTCTATGATGTGAAAGATTAAAATCAAATTAAGAAAGTATACTACTTAAAAATGTGAATACTCGTATTATTATCAGGCAATAAAACTATACATATATTTGAACACACAAATCACTTATAAGTCGTTCTAACTGGGCACAGATTGACTCTTGTTTGAATTTTCATTATTTTCACTATTTATCTTTGAGAAAGAATAATTTGTATCTTTCTTTAAAATATATATATATACATTTATATGCAGTATGAAGTAAGTTTATAGGTCCCTGATATAAGCTACAAAATGTTGTAAAACACACATCATTGTAAATACACTGTACATGTACAAGTTGAAATCATCTTAATGATTTTGAGGAATAAAGATTACAAAAAAAATAATTCTAGATGTTGTTCATTGACATCTCATTCTTAAAACAATTCAAAAATGTTTTGACTTTCCTTTTTCAAGTGAAATGATTGTTTCCAAGGGACTCTAACTTTAATACAAACATTAATCTCTCGCTAGATTATAATCAGAGTTATCTCCTCTGTAGCAGATAGTTGTGCAATATTTATATACATGATATACACTTACCAAACGTCGGGTGAGCCGTGGCTTGGTGGGTTAAGATTGAATCTTCGACTGAGACGAAAGCAGCTAGATCTACCCCATGTTCATGAGCTTCTGTTCATGAATATAGGGTATCCACTAGACTAACTCGATACTCACCTTTTTCAAAAAAACTCAGATAGAGGTTTTATTTCTGATTTTTTCTAGTTAATGTCTCTTATTTATAAATTTTAGTTTTTTTTTTTTCAGAGAAAATTCTTATTTATTGTCATTCTGATAACGTAATGAGATTTTTTCACCAATATATCTTATTTTTGTTGACGTGGTTTCAAAGTTTGAACAGCATGATTCACATCAAATATGTTGCAGTCAAGAATTTGATTTGTGATCGTCACATTTTATTTTCATTTAATGATTTCTCTTCTTCAAATATTACATATTTTATCAAATACAACATTAGCTTCTCTCGTTGCGTTAATATATTTCACATAAACTAGTATAATCCTCCTAACTACAATTAGAAATTATGATGCATCTTTTGTACTTCCGGTTATTTCACCACCCCAGACGATCACATTCAAATATGTAAATATCTTATTCATTTGTCGGGTGAGCCGTGGTGTGTTGGTTTGAGCACCTCACTGCAAATGAGCCGAAAGCATCTGCAACATCTCGTCTGTCAGCTGACGTCAGTCTACTGACAACGAGTATCCAACTCGCCAAAATTGATACTCATCCTTTTATCATTTCTTCTTGCAAAACTTTATAATTATCAATTTCTTGGCACCTGTTCGATTATGCTGTAAATTAATATCCTTTTATTTCAACATTTTATTTTCTTAAATATTTTTAAAGCAATCAATATTTAAGTTTAACATTCTTCAAAACTATCTTTATCAATCATATAAAAGAAGAAAAGCATTGAAATTTATCTTTGATGTCAGCTGATAATTTTAAAAAAGAATGTGTTATTTTTTTTTATGTTCATAAGCCTCTGTTCATGGATGTGGGGTATCCACCGGGCTCACTGGATACTTACCTTTTTCAAAAAAAAAAATCAAAGGAAATACTCAGATATATAGGAATTTTAGTTCTAATTTTCAATCTTTTCTCGTTAATGCATTTTAATTGTAATAATAAATTATGTTCTTTTTTTTAAGAAAAAATTCTTATTTATTATTATTCTGAAAATGTAATGAGAAATTTCCCTCAATATATTATTTTTCGTGCCGTTGTTTAATTAAAAAGTTTGGACAACATGTTTCATCTCAAATATTTAACAGTCAGGAATTTAATTTAAGTTGCGATCGTCGCATTTATTTTTCATTTAATGTTTTGTATCCTACAAAAATTACATATTTTATCAAATACAACAGTAGCCTCTCGAAGTGCATTGATATTATACATGTATCATTCTACTAACTCGAATTAGCAATTCTGATGCAACATTTGTACTTCCGGTTATTTCCGAGACAGCATTCTTTGCAAAATTATGCCTAACAAAGTCAATAGCCACACGCAACTGGAACATTGAAGGTCTGCAAAGCACATCAACATCGACGGTCCGCAAAGCACATCAACAAGCTGGTGGATCCTATTCAAGATCCGATCCATGCCATGACGCTGAAACGAGAAATCAAAAGAAAACGAAAAAACAACCGGAAAAAACAGTTATAATGAAAATGCATTAGAAAAATGGCAGAGGTGCTAAAGGGGGATAAAATATAAAATTAAGGAGAAAAGCAGGGAAATTTATTTTTGATGGGTTTTAAAAAATCTTTGCGTCTGCTTCGTTCAATTTACAGATTCAAAAGGAATATTCTAGAAGACATGCGCATACAAGAAATATCAAGAATTTTTTAAGCACCGAGCCCGATGATTTATGACGTTCAATGTTAAGAAACTAAGAGTTATCTATCTTTGCATGTAAAACATTAAGCTGCACGAAATAACCAGGTTTATCCATATTGGATAAACCCCAGTATCCAACTTACCAAAATAATACGCATGAAATTCTTTCTTCTTTTTCATGTCAAAAACTCTATAAACTCAATTAACTGATAATATTTACCTCAATCTTAAAACAGTTCATACAAAATTAACTTTTTTTCCATTTAATTAAAAGGAATGTTTTCGATGGTCTAACTTTGATAAAAATATTCAACTCTTGCTAGATTGTAATCAGAGTTATCTCCTCTGTCGCAGATAGTTGTGCAATATTTATATAGATCATATACATGTACTAAACCTCGGGTGAGCCGTGGCTTGGTGCTACTGAGACTAAAGCAGCTAGATCTAACCCCATGTTCATGAGCTTCTGTTCACGGATGTTGGGTATCCACCGGGCTAACAGGATACTTACCTTTTTCAAAAAAAAAAAAATCAAAGGAAATACTCAGATAGCAATTTTAGTTCTAATTTTCAGTCTTTTCTCGTTAATGCATTTTAATTGTAATGATAAATCATATTCTTTTTTTCAGACAAAATTCTTATTTATTATCATTCTGCTAATGTAATGAGAATTTTCCCTCAGTATATTATTTTTCGTGCCGTTGTTTAATTATAAAGTTTGGAGAACATGTTTCATCTCAAATATTTAACAGTCAGGAATTTAATTTAAGTTGCGATCGTCGCATTTATTTTTCATTTAATGTTTTGTATCCTTCAAAAATTACATATTTTATCAAATACAACAGTAGCCTCTCGAAGTGCATTGATATTATACATGTATCATTCTACTAACTCGAATTAGCAATTCTGATGCAACATTTGTACTTCCGGTTATTTCACCACCCCAGACGATCACATTCAAATATGTAAATATCTTATTCATTTGTCGGGTGAGCCGTGGTGTGTTGGTTTGAGCACCTCACTGCAAATGAGCCGAAAGCATCTGCAACATCTCGTCTGTCAGCTGACGTCAGTCTACTGACAACGAGTATCCAACTCGCCAAAATTGATACTCATCTTTTTATCATTTCTTCTTCCAAAACTTTATAATTATCAATTTCTTGGCACCTGTTCGATTATGCTGTAAATTAATATCCTTTTATTTCAACATTTTATTTTCTTAAATATATTTAAAGCAATCAATATTTAAGTTTAACATTCTTCAAAACTATCTTTATCAATCATATAAAAAAAAGAAAAGCATTGAAATTTATCTTTGATGTCAGCTGATAATTTTAAAAAAGAATGTGTTTTTTTTTATGTTCATGAGCCTCTGTTCATGGATGTGGGGTATCCACCGGGCTAACAGGATACTTACCTTTTTCAAAAAAAAAAATCAAAGGAAATACTCAGATATATAGGAATTTTAGTTCTAATTTTCAATCTTTTCTCGTTAATGCATTTTAATTGTAATAATAAATCATGTTCTTTTTTTAAGACAAAATTCTTATTTATTATTATTCTGAAAATGTAATGAGAAATTTCCCTCAATATATTATTTTTCGTGCCGTTGTTTAATTAAAAAGTTTGTACAACATGTTTCATCTCAAATATTTAATAGTCAGGAATTTAATTTAAGTTGCGATCGTCGCATTTAGTTTTCAATTAATGTTTTGTATCCTTCAAAAATTACATATTTTATCAAATACAACAGTAGCCTCTCGAAGTGCAATTATATAATACATGTATAATTCTACTACATGTAACTCGAATTAGCAATTCTGATGCAACATTTGTACTTCCGGTTATTTCACCACCCCAGACGATCACAATCAAATATGTAAATATCTTAATATTCATTTGTCGGGTGAGCCGTGGTGTGTTGGTTTGAGCACCTCACTGCAAATGAGCCGAAAGCATCTGCAACATCTCGTCTGTCAGCTGACGTCAGTCTACTGACAACGAGTATCCAACTCGCCAAAATTGATACTCATCCTTTTATCATTTCTTCTTGCAAAACTTTATAATTATCAATTTCTTGGCACCTGTTCGATTATGCTGTAAATTAATATCCTTTTATTTCAACATTTTATTTTCTTAAATATTTTTAAAGCAATCAATATTTAAGTGTAACGTTCTTTAAAACTATCTTTATCAATCATATAAAAGGAGAAAAGCATTGAAATTTATTTTTGATGTCAGCTGATAATGTTAAAAAAAGAATGTGTTATTTTTTTTTTTCAAATCATATCAGATAAAAGCAAATCATCATCGCAGCTGATGTTTACATAAAACATAAATTAGATATTAAAACCTGCATTGAATGTTTTATTTTTATTTTTTCTTTGTATTTAAAGCAGTAAACTATCAGTAATGCAACATTTGTATTTCCGGTTCTTGAACTACTCCATACAACCTACATTTAAATATAAAAATTCAAGTTTAGATAAGCGGTTGAGCCGTGGTTTGTTAAACATGTTTAAGTAGCAATACTTCATTGATAAAAAAATTATCTCACACCGATAAACTCACACCGATGAGACAAAAGTATCAAGTGTGCTCGTTTGTTAGGTGACGTCAGTCTCCTGAAAACAGGTATCCAACTTACCAAAATAATACGCATGAAATTCTTTCTTCTTTTTCATGTCAAAAACTCTATAAACTCAATTAACTGATAATATTTATAACAATGTTAAAACAGTTCATACAAAATTAACTTTCTTCCATTTAATTAAAAGGAATGTTTCCGACGGTCTAACTTTGATAAAAATATTCAACTCTTGCTAGATTAAAATCAGAGTTATCTCCTCTGTCGCAGATAGTTGTGCAATATTTATATAGATCATATACATGTACTATACCTCGGGTGAGCCGTGGCTTGGTGCTACTGAGACTAAAGC